>NC_134401.1:43209600-43393427 GCF_050003625.1 Haematobia irritans | reverse complement strand
CGCTCCGGCTACCTTCGAAAGATTGATGGAGCGGGTACTGAAGGGGTTGCACTGGAAGTCGTGCTTGATATACTTGGACGACATCATAGTGATGGGCAAAACATTTGACGAGCACCTTAAGAACTTGAAAGACGTTATCCAGCAATTGTCAGCCGCTGGTCTACGCCTTAACGCAAAGAAATGCTCCCTTTTCCAGCGGGAAGTTAAATACCTGGGCCATCATGTGACTGCAGAGGGCATATCCACCGATGAAGACAAAATCCAAGCTGTCAGAGATTGGCCACGACCCCGAAATCTCCACGAATTAAGAAGTTTCCTTGGGTTATGTACATATTACCGACGATTCGTCCCAAACTTCGCCAGCATCGCCGCTAGTCTCCATAAATTGACGCAAAAAGGTCAGAAGTTCCAGTGGAGCGACGAACAGGAGGATTCATTCCAACACTTAAAAGAACTTTTATGTTCAGCTCCTGTTCTAGCGTATCCTATTCCGGGCGAAAAATTTGTTTTGGATACAGATGCTAGCGAGCATGGTATTGGAGGTGTGCTATCCCAACAGATAGACGGCAAGGAGAAGGTCATCGGATATTTCAGCCGAACGTTGTCCAAGCCCGAAAAGAACTACTGTGTAACGCGACGAGAGCTGTTAGCCGTCATAGAGAGTGTAAAACATTATCATAAATATTTGTATGGACAACACTTCTTGCTCAGGACTGATCACTCAGCTCTACGATGGTTGCTCCAATTCAAGAATGCGGAAGCTCAACTGGCACGTTGGATCGAGAGGCTCCAGAGCTATGATTTTAGTATCGAGCATAGAAAAGGTGGAAAACACGGTAACGCTGACGCTTTGTCACGTCGACCTTGCAGTATAGAATGCAAGCACTGCTCGAAGGCTGAACATAAGGAGGAGATTGTTGATATTCGGCTGTTACACATCGAATCTGGAGTGGACTGGCCAACAGAACAGCGTAAAGATCCCATTTTGAACAAAATTATTTCGGCAAAGGAAGAGCATAAGAAGCCCAGTAAGAAAGACATCGCAGCCGAAAGTCCACTTATGAAATCATACTGGGCTCAATGGGATAGTTTAGTTCTAGCCAATGGATCCCTGCAACGTAAATGGGAAAGCGAAGATGGCAAGAGCAGCCGAAATTTGATCATCGTTCCAGATTCCAAAATAAGAGACGTTTTGGCGGAGTTCCATAATGGTCCCAGTGGAGGTCATCTGGGAATAACCAAAACCGCCGATAAAGTGAAGCAACGATTCTACTGGGTTGGATGCCAGAAATCAATTGCTGAATGGGTAGCCAATTGCGAGAAGTGCATGAAGGCGAAAGGTCCAACAAGGAAAAGTCGAGGTCCTATGCAAGAATATAGACCAGGAGCCCCGTTTGAAAGAATAGCAATGGACGTGGCAGGCCCTTTCCCAGTAAGTGATTCTGGAAACCGTTATGTCCTTGTGGTCATGGATTACTTCAGCAAATGGCCGGAGGTGTATGCAATTCCAAACCAAGAAGCAAAAACGATTGTGGATGTTGTCAACAAGAACTGGATATGTCGCTACGGTGTGCCGTCCGAGATTCACTCAGACCAGGGAAGAAATTTTGAATCGGCCATATTCAAAGAGATGTGTGAATCCCTTGGTATCAAGAAAACGAGGACTACACCATTACATCCGCAATCCGATGGCATGGTAGAAAGGTTTAATCGCACTCTGGAGGAACATCTTCGAAAAGTAGTGGACAACGGCCAGAGGGACTGGGACGAGCATATACCAAAGTTTTTGCTGTCGTATAGATCTGCCATTCATGATTCCACCTCTCGAACACCTGCCAATGTTCTATTCGGAACTGAGTTGAAGTTGCCTGGTGATCTGATATTCGGTGCTAAACCTAATGAGCTCGCCATGGAAGAAAACAGAAACGACATCCCAAACACTTTCGGTGAAGTTCACGAATCAGTGCGCAACAAAATAAAAATGGTCAGTAACAGAATGAAGGCGAGATACGATCGTGCTGTAAATACTGAGGGCTTCCAAGAAGAAGAATTGGTTCTGCTATTTAACCCGCAACGAACGAAAGGATTGTGTCCTAAACTGCAAACACAGTGGGAAGGCCCATACAAGGTCATCAAGAAGATCAATGATGTTGTATACCGGATTCAGAAGGACGACAGCCCTAGATCAAAGATGAAAGTTGTACATCTGGAACGATTGGCTCCTTACGGAACAGGTTCTGTGCCTGTTCGGGACGAACAGGCTTAAGCGGGAGGCAGTGTTACGAATTTGATAATTATAGATATAAGTTTATTTAAATTAGTTTCCGTTAATTTAAAATTTAAAATTGTAACGATAAAATTTCGCTATCACTTGTTGGAATCATCTATTCATTTTCTAGTATTTTCCTGAATTTCTTTTATGTTCTTTTGTTTGCTTACCGAAATGTTAGTTCTTACTCTCTCATAGAATAACAACCCCTTTGCTTTGTTATTTTGCTTTCTCATTTCATCTCATTGTCTATTGTCATTGTTGTTGTAGTAATGTGAGCATATATCTATGTGAGTGTGTATGTGTTTGGCAGCCACAAAGACGAATTACTTAATGGTCGTAGATCCTTCTAGCATTGTCTAAGAATGTTCTGGCGTTGCCAGAATATTGTAGTGCTACCAGAATGTTCTCGTATTGCCACACCGTCATATATAAAAGCGCTCGCATGCTGCTTGCGAGGCAGTCTTAATTAAAGCGTCAAACGAATAACTTCAGTGTGAACGAATTGTAAAGTGTGAAGTCATAGTAAATAAATTGTAGATTGTCGTTATTTAGAAGAACTGTGTTTTAATTGTCGGGTAATTAAAACGCCTAAATATAAAAACGTAACAATATATAAAATTCAATCTATGTTTATTTGTTTGTTTGTATGTTCCGAGTTGGCTCCGAAACGGCTGAACCGATTTACTTGAAACTTTCAGAGATCGTAGGGGGCGTTCATGTGGTGAAAATAGGGTACCTCATTTTTGACACCTGTTCGCGGAGGGGGACCTCCCCTTCGTCGGACTTTTTGAAAATTGGACCAAAGTTGACAGATTTGCTTGAAATTTTCATTGAAGATTGGGGTTAGCATCTAGACAAAGATCCGCTACTTTTTATTTCGATATTTGGTGGCGGAGGGGGGCCTCCCCTTTGTTCGACTTTTTTTTTAAGTACTGTGAAAATACTAAAATTCTCTAAATTATCTGAGATTTACAGAGAACATGTGGCGAGGTTATGGAATTAATATGGGGTACCCGATGATTTCATATGGGGAGGGGGACCTCCCCCTTGCCCTACTTTTTGAAACTTGGAACAAAATTATGCGATATGCTTGAAATTTTCATTGAATGTTAGGGTTGGCATCTAGACAAAAATCCGCTACATTATTTTTCGATATTTGGTCGGGGAGGGGGATCACCCCTTTGCCCGAATTTTTTTGTTTGAAAGTACAAACAAAACTAAACTCCCCCGACTGAAATTTTACGGAAAAAATGGGTTATGAAATTTATATCAGGTTCTCGATGCTGAAAACAAATTCGAAAAGATTTGAATTCTTTTAAACAAATCGGATTACTTGATTTTTCGTTTATAGGTACAAATACGGCGGGAGAGGGTGTACCTTCTTCTATATTTCTTGTGAATTTTAAATGTGGTTTGTCAAGGAAAGGTATCCTTCTCCTCAACATATCTTAAAATTAAGCACTATATTATAACAACATACAAAGAATTACTGTTTCCCATCCAATAAATCGGAAAAAGCAAAAATTTTAAAAAATTTTACCACATTAACATTTGCTAAAATGTTGGAAAATGATGCACCCTCTACGTTGGCTGCCAATTTCATGTGAATTTAAGTTCTTTACTAAATAGAAGTCTGGCAGAAGCCTGTGCAAAAATCATAAAATTATGTACCGAGTTCCCATTTACGGACAACCCTCTACATTCAATTTAAGAAAAAAAGACGGACAAAAGGGAACCCTCCCCCCACCTTCGCTCCACTCCGACCTGATATCGGACTATCACGTACCCTATATTAATTTCGCAACACTCAATGGTCCCTATAAATTCTATCGAAGTAAATCGACAAAGTTTATTCCAATTTTTCCCTTCCCAACCAGATATCGAAAATCAATATACTAATTTAAAAATCATGTATAAATTTAATCACCTCCTCCCACGTTCCCTGTAAATTTCAAGTAGATCGGCGATGTTTAAATTTTGCTATATTGTTTTAAAGGGACGTCACTTTCCCCGATACAATATCGACAAACACCGTAGTGAATAGCACCCCTAACCTTCCCTTAAAATTGTTGAAACTTTCCTTCAAGTGTGGGGCAAGGAAGGTTGCCTCTTCGTTCATAACCTTCCCCCACTGCCTATGTAAATTTCAAGAAAACTTAAGAATTGTTGTTTTTTTTGCAGTTTTAGAGGAGGACCTCCTTCCCGACTAAATATCGAAAAGTGATGTAGCGTATCTTTTGTAAACGTCCCAGAAAATGTCAAGCAAATTATAAGCCTAAAAGGGCGGTCTCTCTTCCGTCCAAATATCACAAAATCAGGTATCAACTATTAACATCGTAGCCTCTCCCCAGTCCTCTGTAAATGTCAAGTAACTCGGTAAAGTTTAATTGTTTCTCTGTATGTACTTAAGAGAAGCGGATGTCTCCCTATGCCCTTTTATTTTTATTAAAAAATCGAGAACCTGATATAAATTTCATAACCCATTTTTTCCGTAAAATTTCAGTCGGGGGAGTTTAGTTTTGTTTGTACTTTCAAACAAAAAAATTCGGGCAAAGGGGTGATCCCCCTCCCCGACCAAATATCGAAAAATAATGTAGCGGATTTTTGTCTAGATGCCAACCCTAACATTCAATGAAAATTTCAAGCATATCGCATAATTTTGTTCCAAGTTTCAAAAAGTAGGGCAAGGGGGAGGTCCCCCTCCCCATATGAAATCATCGGGTACCCCATATTAATTCCATAACCTCGCCACATGTTCTCTGTAAATCTCAGATAATTTAGAGAATTTTAGTATTTTCACAGTACTTAAAAAAAAAGTCGAACAAAGGGGAGGCCCCCCTCCGCCACCAAATATCGAAATAAAAAGTAGCGGATCTTTGTCTAGATGCTAACCCCAATCTTCAATGAAAATTTCAAGCAAATCTGTCAACTTTGGTCCAATTTTCAAAAAGTCCGACGAAGGGGAGGTCCCCCTCCGCGAACAGGTGTCAAAAAATGAGGTACCCTATTTTCACCACATGAACGCCCCCTACGATCTCTGAAAGTTTCAAGTAAATCGGTTCAGCCGTTTCGGAGCCAACTCGGAACATACAAACAAACAAATAAACATAGATTGAATTTTATATATTGTTACGTTTTTATATTTAGGCGTTTTTAATTACCCGACAATTAAAACACAGTTCTTCTAAATAACGACAATCTACAATTTATTTACTATGACTTCACACTTTACAATTCGTTCACACTGAAGTTATTCGTTTGACGCTTTAATTAAGACTGCCTCGCAAGCAGCATGCGAGCGCTTTTATATATGACGGTGTGGCAATACGAGAACATTCTGGTAGCACTACAATATTCTGGCAACGCCAGAACATTCTTAGACAATGCTAGAAGGATCTACGACCATTAAGTAATTCGTCTTTGTGGCTGCCAAACACATACACACTCACATAGATATATGCTCACATTACTACAACAACAATGACAATAGACAATGAGATGAAATGAGAAAGCAAAATAACAAAGCAAAGGGGTTGTTATTCTATGAGAGAGTAAGAACTAACATTTCGGTAAGCAAACAAAAGAACATAAAAGAAATTCAGGAAAATACTAGAAAATGAATAGATGATTCCAACAAGTGATAGCGAAATTTTATCGTTACAATTTTAAATTTTAAATTAACGGAAACTAATTTAAATAAACTTATATCTATAATTATCAAATTCGTAACACTGCCTCCCGCTTAAGCCTGTTCGTCCCGAACAGGCACAGAACCTGTTCCGTAAGGAGCCAATCGTTCCAGATGTACAACTTTCATCTTTGATCTAGGGCTGTCGTCCTTCTGAATCCGGTATACAACATCATTGATCTTCTTGATGACCTTGTATGGGCCTTCCCACTGTGTTTGCAGTTTAGGACACAATCCTTTCGTTCGTTGCGGGTTAAATAGCAGAACCAATTCTTCTTCTTGGAAGCCCTCAGTATTTACAGCACGATCGTATCTCGCCTTCATTCTGTTACTGACCATTTTTATTTTGTTGCGCACTGATTCGTGAACTTCACCGAAAGTGTTTGGGATGTCGTTTCTGTTTTCTTCCATGGCGAGCTCATTAGGTTTAGCACCGAATATCAGATCACCAGGCAACTTCAACTCAGTTCCGAATAGAACATTGGCAGGTGTTCGAGAGGTGGAATCATGAATGGCAGATCTATACGACAGCAAAAACTTTGGTATATGCTCGTCCCAGTCCCTCTGGCCGTTGTCCACTACTTTTCGAAGATGTTCCTCCAGAGTGCGATTAAACCTTTCTACCATGCCATCGGATTGCGGATGTAATGGTGTAGTCCTCGTTTTCTTGATACCAAGGGATTCACACATCTCTTTGAATATGGCCGATTCAAAATTTCTTCCCTGGTCTGAGTGAATCTCGGACGGCACACCGTAGCGACATATCCAGTTCTTGTTGACAACATCCACAATCGTTTTTGCTTCTTGGTTTGGAATTGCATACACCTCCGGCCATTTGCTGAAGTAATCCATGACCACAAGGACATAACGGTTTCCAGAATCACTTACTGGTAAAGGGCCTGCCACGTCCATTGCTATTCTTTCAAACGGGGTTCCTGGTCTATATTCTTGCATAGGACCTCGACTTTTCCTTGTTGGACCTTTCGCCTTCATGCACTTCTCGCAATTGGCTACCCATTCAGCAATTGATTTCTGGCATCCAACCCAGTAGAATCGTTGCTTCACTTTCTCGGCGGTTTTGGTTATTCCCAGATGACCTCCACTGGAACCATTATGGAACTCCGCCAAAACATCTCTTATTTTGGAATCTGGAACGATGATCAAATTTCGGCTGCTCTTGCCATCTTCGCTTTCCCATTTACGTTGCAGGGATCCATTGACTAGAACTAAACTATCCCATTGAGCCCAGTATGATTTCATAAGTGGACTTTCGGCTGCGATGTCTTTCTTACTGGGCTTCTTGTTCTCTTCCTTTGCCGAAATAATTTTGTTCAAAATGGGATCTTTACGCTGTTCTGTTGGCCAGTCCACTCCAGATTCGACGTGTAACAGCCGAATATCAACAATCTCCTCCTTGTGTTCAGCCTTCGAGCAGTGCTTGCATTCTATACTGCAAGGTCGACGTGACAAAGCGTCAGCGTTACCGTGTTTTCCACCTTTTCTATGCTCGACACTGAAATCATAGCTTTGGAGCCTCTCGATCCAACGTGCCAGTTGAGCTTCCGGATTCTTGAATTGGAGCAACCATCGTAGAGCTGAGTGATCAGTCCTGAGCAAGAAGTGTTGTCCATACAAATATTTATGATAATGTTTTACACTCTCTATGACGGCTAACAGCTCTCGTCGCGTTACACAGTAGTTCTTTTCGGGCTTGGACAACGTTCGGCTGAAATATCCGATGACCTTCTCCTTGCCGTCTATCTGTTGGGATAGCACACCTCCAATACCATGCGCGCTAGCATCTGTATCCAAAACAAATTCTTCGCCCGGAATAGGATACGCCAGAACAGGAGCTGAACATAAAAGTTCTTTTAAATGTTGGAATGAATCCTCCTGTTCGTCGCTCCACTGGAACTTCTGACCTTTTTGCGTCAATTTATGGAGACTAGCGGCGATGCTGGCGAAGTTTGGGACGAATCGTCGGTAATATGTACATAACCCAAGGAAACTTCTTAATTCGTGGAGATTTCGGGGTCGTGGCCAATCTCTGACAGCTTGGATTTTGTCTTCATCGGTGGATATGCCCTCTGCAGTCACATGATGGCCCAGGTATTTAACTTCCCGCTGGAAAAGGGAGCATTTCTTTGCGTTAAGGCGTAGACCAGCGGCTGACAATTGCTGGATAACGTCTTTCAAGTTCTTAAGGTGCTCGTCAAATGTTTTGCCCATCACTATGATGTCGTCCAAGTATATCAAGCACGACTTCCAGTGCAACCCCTTCAGTACCCGCTCCATCAATCTTTCGAAGGTAGCCGGAGCGTTGCAGAGCCCGAACGGCATTACATTGAATTGCCAGAGACCGCCATTAACGCCAAAAGCCGTCTTTTCCTTGTCTTTCTCGGCGATCTCTACTTGCCAATATCCACTCTGCAAATCAAGCGTAGAAAACCATGTTGTTCCGGCTAGTGTGTCCAACGTGTCATCAATGCGTGGAAGCGGATAACTGTCCTTTTTGGTGACATCATTCAGTTTTCTGTAGTCCACGCAGAATCGGGTACTTCCATCTTTCTTTTTGACCAGCACAACTGGGGAACACCAAGGACTTGATGATGGCTCGATCACTCCGCTCTCCGCCATTTCCTTTATGAGCTTTTGAACTTCGTCTCTTTTTGCCAGGGGAACACTTCGTGGTGCCTGTTTTATGGGCCTTTCTTCTGCGGTTTTAATTTCATGTTTCACTACAGATGTTCTTCCTTGATTTCCCTTTTCAGAAGCAAAAGCAGAGGCGTTTTTCCACAACAATTGCTTGGCTTTATTTCTCTCTGACGGCGATAGATGACGTGTCCAAGCCTCGAAATACCCTTCTAGATGTTTTCTCACTGCTCCATGTGTCTTTGATGAGTTGCCTTCCAAATTGACTATTGCCTCGGCTGGTGTACATTTGCCAATGTCAGAAAATTTTACAATTTGCTCATGATTGTCAGACAAGTTCAAGACACGAACTGGTATTAGTCTCTCTTCGTTCGTTGTTACCAGGGCATTTGCTATCAAGATGTTGTTGCTTTTGTTTTCTGCTGGTTCAACAACCCACAATTGGCCGACTTCACAATCTCCATACATAGAAACCCATATAATTGCTTCGGCATTCGGTGGTATAGACTCTGACTGGCTCGTTGTCAAACGTCTGACAGGTGTATTCTCGTCGTATCCCACGTTTACCGTTATTTCGGCATCGCACCATGTCATTACACGACGCTTCATATCCAGATTGAGGCCAAAAGCAATCATGAAATCCGCTCCAACTTCGTCTACTATATCGGCCACAATGAAATCATAAGTAACGGATTTGTTAGCAATAGTTAATTTTACGGCGACCTTTCCATATACGGTTGCGGGTTCCCCTGTAGCCGTGCGTAGCTTGACTCCAATCAGTGGTGTAACTTTTCCTTTTACTAAATCAGATCTAATGATAGACTTTGATGCACCAGTATCCAACGTCAAAGTACGCTTGTCGCCATTAATAACACCCGCAATAGTTAAATTGTTATTTTTCTGTTGAACTATTGCTATGGAGATGGTGGGGCCATCGTCTGTGGGAGCCAGCTCTTGCCCCGCTGAACTAGCTCGATTTAGTTTAAAGGTGACTCACTTGACTGTGGGGTCACCTTCTTATGGCTATTGTTTAATGGAGATGGTGATGTGGACCTTGACCGTTTGCGTCGTGCTTTGCATTCTCGAGCTAGATGTCCCGGCTTATCACAGTTATAGCATTTGATCCGGGATTTATTTGCCTCTTGCTTCATTTCTTGCATTGCCTGCTTCATGGCCTCTTTTATCGACTCAATAACGGACTTTGATTCATCACACTCTGTCTCTACTTTACGTACCTTGTGAATTTGAGGCCGCGCTAGCAATCTCGCAGTCTCTTGTGCAAGTGCGAATGTTACTGTTTCAGCGAATGTAGCCTTTTGTGACGCATATGTTGCACATTTTATATCTGGGTCTCGAATTCCATTGACGAAGGTTTCAATCTTGATGCGGTCCACAAGAGGATGACTCTCACCTGGGTATGTCAAAAGCACTAGCCGCTCAACTTCTGTTGCGAAATCTTGTAGGGTTTCATTCGATTTCTGGATTCTTCCTCTCAATTCCATTCTGAAGATGTCCTGCTTGTGCTCTCCACCATACTTGCGTTGAAGTGCCGCTATTACTTCATTATAGTTATTTCTAGAAGCAGCGGGAATGCTTTGTATCACATCAGCAGCATTGCCCTTTAATGCCAATAGAAGTTCAATTGCTTTATCATCGTCATTCCACAAATTTCTACAAGCAACCATTTCGAATTGGAATTTGAAGACATCAAATGACGTTGAGCCATCGAAAACAGGAGTTTTGATTTTTGAGCCCTCGATGACGCGCACTGGACCACCTTTAATTTCCAGCTCTGACATTTTTTTCTCAAGGTGTAGAAATTTTTCATCGTGAACCACAAATTTCTTATCCAATTCCACAATTTGATTTTCTATATGGTCCACACGTTTCTCCATGCCTTCAGAAATTTGTTGTAATTTTTCGTTGACCATTCTAGAATTTTCGTCGAATTTTTCTTCCAATTTTCTAGAATTTTCTTCCATTTTTCTAGAATTTGCTTCCATTTGTAGGGCATTTTCTTTCAGAAATTTTCTAGAATTTTCTTCCATTTTTCTAGAATTCTCATCCATGATTTTTCTAGAGTTTTCTTCCATCATTTTGCTTAAAACATTGAGCATTGAGGTGTAATCCACAACACTTGAAGCCACAGATGGATTTTCTACACTGCTGGTATTGACGAGTATTGATTCGTCAATGTCCTCCTTATAATCAAACTCATGCGTCGCAATGTCCATATTACGCCGTTCAAACTCTTCCAGTAGACGCTTTTGAAGCTGGGCCTTATTGCCTGTTGTCGGCAGCTCCAGTTTGCTCAATTCCTTTTTTAAGTCTTCCACACGAAGCTCATTAAACTTCATTGTAGATTTTTTTTTTCGTTATTTCACTTCCGACACCAATTGTTACGTTTTTATATTTAGGCGTTTTTAATTACCCGACAATTAAAACACAGTTCTTCTAAATAACGACAATCTACAATTTATTTACTATGACTTCACACTTTACAATTCGTTCACACTGAAGTTATTCGTTTGACGCTTTAATTAAGACTGCCTCGCAAGCAGCATGCGAGCGCTTTTATATATGACGGTGTGGCAATACGAGAACATTCTGGTAGCACTACAATATTCTGGCAACGCCAGAACATTCTTAGGCAATGCTAGAAGGATCTACGACCATTAAGTAATTCGTCTTTGTGGCTGCCAAACACATACACACTCACATAGATATATGCTCACATTACTACAACAACAATGACAATAGACAATGAGATGAAATGAGAAAGCAAAATAACAAAGCAAAGGGGTTGTTATTCTATGAGAGAGTAAGAACTAACATTTCGGTAAGCAAACAAAAGAACATAAAAGAAATTCAGGAAAATACTAGAAAATGAATAGATGATTCCAACAAGTGATAGCGAAATTTTATCGTTACAATTTTAAATTTTAAATTAACGGAAACTAATTTAAATAAACTTATATCTATAATTATAAAATTCGTAACAATATATAGAAGATAATACTAAGGAGTACATATCACTCGGTCACATGTCCAAAGTTTCCCCGCCTACCCCAAATGATATGGTTTCCTATTACTTGCCTCACCATGCAGTAATAAAACCTGATAGTACCACTACGAAAGTAAGAGTCGTTTTTAATGCATCGTCACCTACTTCGAACGGCCGCAGCCTTAACGGTATTTTATACACGGGTCCTGTCCTACAGCAGGATTTGGTGGTTCTGATATTGAAATGGAGGTTTTTCACTTATGACATAACGAAAATGTATAGGCAAGTCCTGGTAAATCCCAATCACAGGTCTTATCAGCGAGTGCTTTTTCGTCAGGAATACAGGACCTATACAGGACTATGAGTTGACCACCGTTACATTTGGGGTAAATTGTGCGCCTTTCTTGGCAATTCGCACAATTATGCAACAGTAAAAGACACACATCCCTTTGCTTCCAAAATACTTAGGAATTATATGTATGTTGACGATGCCTTGTCTGAGGCTTATTCCATATCTGATGCGATTACTGACAGGTCACAATTGGTGGAGACTCTCAAATCCTCAGGCTTTAGCATGAGAAAGTGGACATCAAACTCCAAAGAAATAATTTCCGATCTTCCCCCAAGCGATCTTCTTTGTGAAGATTTTTTGGAGTTTGATGATAGAAGTACAGCCAAAACATTGGGCATTCGATGGAATGCTTCAACTGATTCCTTCTTTTTTTCCATATCGCCACCCTGCCAGCATTTCAAAGTTCCATTTCATCCTCATCGCAACCACAGACTCGTAAGTGACACTGCAACAATCGCACACTGTGATAGTATTTTGCCATCACTATTCGCATGAAAGTATGTTGCCATCACTATTGTTACAAGAGCCATTTTATATTTTGTGAAACACACACCAAGCATAACTAGCTTCTTATAATTTATTTAAATAAAAACGATAATGAAGTGCTGAAAACATAGTTATTTCGCTTAAAATTGTAAAAGGTATATTGGTGAACAATTTTTGACTTTCCAAATGGAATAAAGTGATAGTTTTTTAAATATTTTCCCAGGCACGCTGCCTCCATTGGGAATAAAAGCACTGGCTGATAGACACTATAACATGTAACTCAACATCAATCTTTTATTAATGCATAAAAATATGTTAAATGTGATGTGATAGTCCTATAAATGTTATATTTATGAATTTTTTTATTAGTATTCATTCATATAATAATTATAAATGTTTAATAAAATTAAACATCTAAACAATCGCGTTTTACTTGTCCACAATGATTCTTTTACAACTATCTTAAAATGCACTTTCTCTGATTGTTTGAAGGCGCTCTTATTGGCGTCCTTCTAAATATATCCAGAAGGGCACCTAATAATTGCACTCATGCGATACTTTTTTGTAGTAACTTGGCGTGGTACAACTTCTCAATAGTGACGGCGCTTTTCCGAGGAGTTTTGGATATCATATACGACTGTTTTCGACGCAGTGGGGATTCTCAGAAGCGCCCCCAAATTCAAAAAATGTTGGCAGGGCAGATACAAATCTTTTTTTTTTCAATGGCTCTATTAACCATGTTCCTTAATTTACATCTGTCCATAAAGCTCAAAAAATAATTGTATAATTAGATATAATGCATATAAAGATAATAATAATTGTATAATTAGATATAAAGACGTCAATTGCCTGTTTCGGTATCAGGCTAACATGAAATTTAATAAGCAACGATGAACCCGTCGTAAAACTGGGAAAAACACGACTAATGTACGCGATAGAATTGTTGTTGTATCCTGGAAACCAGTTTCTGTAAGTTGTCACATGTTGTAGTTGACTGTAGAAACAATAAGCATTGACTGTTCACCACTTAGGTGAATTCTAACAAATTAGCTTTCTAAAAAATAAATTTCGTGTTGTTGCATTACTATGTAACAAAACGAAATAAAATAAGATTAAGGGACTTGTAAGTTAAGGTAGGTACTATGTTCTGTTTTCGCGTTGAAATTTTCGCGGTTACTTTATTAAAACAGTTCAATATGAATCAGAAAAATTAACTCACTTGACGCGCAGTTTCTTTTTCCTAAAGATTTCGGCGAGACTTTACAGGAATATGCTTATTTTCATTTATAATTTTGATTATATAAGGAAAAGTAATCGCGAAAATAATGTGGTTTTCAACTCGAAAACCGAACATAGTACCCACCTTTATATGAAAAGATGATGTACAGTGGGAGAAAAGATGATTCAATTTGTAAGAGGAAATTTCTCAAATGTTTTCTCCATAAGGAGTTAGCATAAAGGGCCCAAAATTGAGTTATCTCTCCCAGCCAGATATATACTAAAAGGCTGTGAAAAGGTTCATTCGCCCGAACCGAAACATGTACAGTCCAGGCGTGTATAGATTTGTATCTGGCGTTTTCTTTTCAATGGCTCTATTAACCATGTTCCTTAATCTACATCTGTCCATAAAGCTCGAAAAATAATTGTATAATTAGATATAATGCATTTGGACGTCAATTGCCTGTTTCGGTATCAGGCTAACATGAAATATAATTACCACACTACTACCTACAGTGGTCGTGGAAATTGAAAATGCCACAGAGGTTTACAAAGCACGTTGTCTAATGGATTCAGGATCAAGATACAGCTCCATTTCCTCCAAAGTAGTGAGCCAACTGCGACTAACCTTGCAAAATGAGACCATATGTCCAATAACCATATCATCAGTTCATAATCGAAACGTAAAGCTAGAAGTTACTCTGAGAGTGAACAATCGCATTTCGATACACACACCAGTCAAATCTCTGCCCAAAAGTTTATGCTCCCATTTTGATAACATGGTGCTTGCGGATCCTGGTTTCTTCGAATCCGCCCTGCCAACATTTTTTGAATTTGGGGGCGCTTCTGAGAATCCCCACTACGTCGAAAACAATCATATACGACATCAAAAACTCGTCGGAAAAGCGCCGTCACTATTGAGAAGTTGTACCACGCCAAGTTACTACGAAAAAGTTTCTAATGAGTGCAATTATTAGGTGCCTATTTAGATCAATTTCGAAGGGCGCCAATAGGAACCCCTGCAAACTATCAGAAAAAGTGCATTTTAAGGTAATTGCAGAAGAATCATTGTGGTCAAGTAAAACACGATTGTGTAGATGTTTATTGATTTGATTAAACATTTATAATTTCTTATAAATATAACATTTTTCGGTTTATCTCATCACATTTAACATAATTTTTTGCAATTTTTGCAAGTTACATATTGCAGCGTCTATCAGCCAGTTTGTTTATTTTCGATGGAGACAGCGTGCCTGGAAAAATATTTGAAAAACGATCACTTTATTCTATTTGGAAAGTCGAAAATTTCACAATTTTAAGCGTAATATCTATGTTTTCAGAACTTTATTTTCGTTTTTTTTTTTTTAAATCAAGCTGGTTGCGCTTGGCGTTTCACAAAAAATAAAATGGCTCTTCTAACAGTAGTGATGGCAAAATACTTTCATGTACATTTTGTACTTTTTGATATGCTTCCCCCATCACAGTTCGCGATGGTTGTGGTGACATTTACGAGTTTGTGGTAGCGATGAGGATGAAATGGGACTTTGAAATGCTGGCAGGGCGGGGCTATCGATATAATTTTAGGCATAGACTTATACTCACGAGTTATAAGCGAAGGTCTACTTAATCGCTCTGGGTTACCTTCGGCCCAGAATACCATATACGGCTGGACTATATACGGCACATTATTTACGTGAATTATTTGCTTTTACTTGATACTGACACGAATGACCACTCCAAGCACAATAGGAACAAAGTTAAATGTAAATCAATTTCTTCACATCTGAACTTATTTTCAAATACGAACTTTTTACTAAAATTAATTGCAATTAATGAACCATGAATATTTAAAAACTATTTTGTTGCCATACATTCATTACATAGCCCATTAAGGTATAAGATACATTGAATTTGAAATTTAACGCTAATATAGTTATAATATACCACTTACTCTACTCAATATTATGGTAGTAATAATTACTATATTATTCAAGGCCCTCATTGCTCATATACTGCAAGCGGGCGGAATGTTCAACTCAATCTGTATGTAATTCCCTATTATTTCCATGAACTTTTCATCCTGATTTTATATTGAGAATTCCCAGATACTTTTTTGTTTTTGTTATGGTTGACATTTATTACAATCTCGTCGAAATTTAAAGACTTTTTTGTGATTATGACTTCCGCTAAAATGACTTGAAGTCTGCCTCTTTTGTAAGCAACTCCTGTACTGGAAAGGCGTAAGAAAGAAATAAATTCCTACACCTCAACGAAATCCTAAAACAACTTGTGTTTTTCTTTCGTTTTATTGGATCATCATTGCAGGGAACAAAAACCGATATTTGTCTTGCTGAGTGTTTTTCACACTGGCTGCGTTTCTATTGCGGTCATCATTTCGGCTTCTCTTTCGATACCGACTCCCAATCTTTGCCCTCAACTCTTGTTGGATTCCTGGTGGCACATTCCCGCTCAGTTAAACATTTATAATATATTGTTACGTTTTTATATTTAGGCGTTTTTAATTACCCGACAATTAAAACACAGTTCTTTTAAATAACGACAATCTACAATTTATTTACTATGACTTCACACTTTACAATTCGTTCACACTGAAGTTATTCGTTTGACGCTTTAATTAAGACTGACTCGTTAGCAGCATGCGAGCGCTTTTATATATGACGGTGTGGCAATACGAGAACATTCTGGTAGCACTACAATATTCTGGCAACGCCAGAACATTCTTAGACAATGCTAGAAGGATCTACGACCATTAAGTAATTCGTCTGGTGGCTGCCAAACACATACACACTCACATAGATATATGCTCGCATTACTACAACAACAATGACAATAGACAATGAGATGAAATGAGAAAGCAAAATAACAAAGCAAAGGGGTTGTTATTCTATGAGAGAGTAAGAACTAACATTTCGGTAAGCAAACAAAAGAACATAAAAGAAATTCAGGAAAATACTAGAAAATGAATAGATGATTCCAACAAGTGATAGCGAAATTTTATCGTTACAATTTTAAATTTTAAATTAACGGAAACTAATTTAAATAAACTTATATCTATAATTATCAAATTCGTAACACTGCCTCCCGCTTAAGCCTGTTCGTCCCGAACAGGCACAGAACCTGTTCCGTAAGGAGCCAATCGTTCCAGATGTACAACTTTCATCTTTGATCTAGGGCTGTCGTCCTTCTGAATCCGGTATACAACATCATTGATCTTCTTGATGACTTTGTATGGGCCTTCCCACTGTGTTTGCAGTTTAGGACACAATCCTTTCTTTCGTTGCGGGTTAAATAGCAGAACCAATTCTTCTTCTTGGAAGCCTTCAGTATTTACAGCACGATCGTATCTCGCCTTCATTCTGTTGCTGACCATTTTTATTTTGTTGCGCACTGATTCGTGAACTTCACCGAAAGTGTTTGGGATGTCGTTTCTGTTTTCTTCCATGGCGAGCTCATTAGGTTTAGCACCGAATATCAGATCACCAGGCAACTTCAACTCAGTTCCGAATAGAACATTGGCCGGTGTTCGAGAGGTGGAATCATGAATGGCAGATCTATACGACAGCAAAAACTTTGGTATATGCTCGTCCCAGTCCCTCTGGCCGTTGTCCACTACTTTTCGAAGATGTTCCTCCAGAGTGCGATTAAACCTTTCTACCATGCCATCGGATTGTGGATGTAATGGTGTAGTCCTCGTTTTCTTGATACCAAGGGATTCACACATCTCTTTGAATATGGCCGATTCAAAATTTCTTCCCTGGTCTGAGTGAATCTCGGACGGCACACCGTAGCGACATATCCAGTTTTTGTTGACAACATCCACAATCGTTTTTGCTTCTTGGTTTGGAATTGCATACACCTCCGGCCATTTGCTGAAGTAATCCATGACCACAAGGACATAACGGTTTCCAGAATCACTTACTGGGAAAGGGCCTGCCACGTCCATTGCTATTCTTTCAAACGGGGCTCCTGGTCTATATTCTTGCATAGGACCTCGACTTTTCCTTGTTGGACCTTTCGCCTTCATGCACTTCTCGCAATTGGCTACCCATTCAGCAATTGATTTCTGGCATCCAACCCAGTAGAATCGTTGCTTCACTTTCTCGGCGGTTTTGGTTATTCCCAGATGACCTCCACTGGGACCATTATGGAACTCCGCCAAAACATCTCTTATTTTGGAATCTGGAACGATGATCAAATTTCGGCTGCTCTTGCCATCTTCGCTTTCCCATTTACGTTGCAGGGATCCATTGACTAGAACTAAACTATCCCATTGAGCCCAGTATGATTTCATAAGTGGACTTTCTGCTGCGATGTCTTTCTTACTGGGCTTCTTGTTCTCTTCCTTTGCCGAAATAATTTTGATCAAAATGGGATCTTTACGCTGTTCTGTTGGCCAGTCCACTCCAGATTCGACGTGTAACAGCCGAATATCAACAATCTCCTCCTTGTGTTCAGCTTTCGAGCAGTGCTTGCATTCTATACTGCAAGGTCGACGTGACAAGGCGTCAGCGTTACCGTGTTTTCCACCTTTTCTATGCTCGATACTGAAATCATAGCTTTGGAGCCTCTCGATCCAACGTGCCAGTTGAGCTTCCGGATTCTTGAATTGGAGCAACCATCGTAGAGCTGAGTGATCAGTCCTGAGCAAGAAGTGTTGTCCATACAAATATTTATGATAATGTTTTACACTCTCTATGACGGCTAGCAGCTCTCGTCGCGTTACACAGTAGTTCTTTTCGGGCTTGGACAACGTTCGGCTGAAATATCCGATGACCTTCTCCTTGCCGTCTATCTGTTGGGATAGCACACCTCCAATACCATGCGCGCTAGCATCTGTATCCAAAACAAATTTTTCGCCCGGAATAGGATACGCTAGAACAGGAGCTGAACATAAAAGTTCTTTTAAATGTTGGAATGAATCCTCCTGTTCGTCGCTCCACTGGAACTTCTGACCTTTTTGCGTCAATTTATGGAGACTAGCGGCGATGCTGGCGAAGTTTGGGACGAATCGTCGGTAATATGTACATAACCCAAGGAAACTTCTTAATTCGTGGAGATTTCGGGGTCGTGGCCAATCTCTGACAGCTTGGATTTTGTCTTCATCGGTGGATATGCCCTCTGCAGTCACATGATGACCCAGGTATTTAACTTCCCGCTGGAAAAGGGAGCATTTCTTTGCGTTAAGGCGTAGACCAGCGGCTGACAATTGCTGGATAACGTCTTTCAAGTTCTTAAGGTGCTCGTCAAATGTTTTGCCCATCACTATGATGTCGTCCAAGTATATCAAGCACGACTTCCAGTGCAACCCCTTCAGTACCCGCTCCATCAATCTTTCGAAGGTAGCCGGAGCGTTGCAGAGCCCGAACGGCATTACATTGAATTCCCAGAGACCGCCATTAACGCCAAAAGCCGTCTTTTCCTTGTCTTTCTCGGCGATCTCTACTTGCCAATATCCACTCTGCAAATCAAGCGTAGAAAACCATGTTGTTCCGGCTAGTGTGTCCAACGTGTCATCAATGCGTGGAAGCGGATAACTGTCCTTTTTGGTGACATCATTCAGTTTTCTGTAGTCCACGCAGAATCGGGTACTTCCATCTTTCTTTTTGACCAGCACAACTGGGGAACACCAAGGACTTGATGATGGCTCGATCACTCCACTCTCCGCCATTTCCTTTATGAGCTTTTGAACTTCGTCTCTTTTTGCCAGGGGAACACTTCGTGGTGCCTGTTTTATGGGCTTTTCTTCTGCGGTTTTAATTTCATGTTTCACTACAGATGTTCTTCCTTGATTTCCCTTTTCAGAAGCAAAAGCACAGGCGTTTTTCCACAACAATTGCTTGGCTTTATTTCTCTCTGACGGCGATAGATGACGTGTCCAAGCCTCGACATACGCTTCTAGATGTTTTCTCACTGCTCCATGTGTCTTTGATGAGTTGCCTTCCAAATTGACTATTGCCTCGGCTGGTGTACATTTGCCAATGTCAGAAAATTTTACAATTTGCTCGTGATTGTCAGACAAGTTCAAGACACGAACTGGTATTAGTCTCTCTTCGTTCGTTGTTACCAGGGCATTTGCTATCAAGATGTTGTTGCTTTTGTTTTCTGCTGGTTCAACAACCCACAATTGGCCGACTTCACAATCTCCATTCATAGGAACCCATATAATTGCTTCGGCATTCGCTGGTATAGACTCTGACTGGCTCGTTGTCAAACGTCTGACGGGTGTATTCTCACTATAGCCCACGTTTACCGTTATTTCGGCATCGCACCATGTCATTACACGACGCTTCATATCCAGATTGATACCAAAAGCAATCATGAAATCCGCTCCAATTATAACTTCGTCTATTATATCGGCCACAATGAAATCATAAGTAACGGATTTGTTAGCAATAGTTAATTTTACGGCGACCTTTCCATATACGGTTGCGGGTTCCCCTGTAGCCGTGCGTAGCTTGACTCCAATCAGTGGTGTAACTTTTCCTTTTACTAAATCAGATCTAATGATAGACTTTGATGCACCAGTATCCAACGTCAAAGTACGCTTGTCGCCATTAATAACACCCGCAATAATTAAATTGTTATTTTTCTGTTGAACTATTGCTATGGAGATGGTGGGGCCATCGTCTGTGGGAGCCAGCTCTTGCCCCGCTGAACTAGCTCGATTTAGTTTAAAGGTGACTCACTTGACTGTGGGGTCACCTTCTTATGGTTATTGTTTAATGGAGATGGTGATGTGGATCTTGACCGTTTGCGTCGTGCTTTGCATTCTCGAGCTAGATGTCCCGTCTTATCACAGTTATAGCATTTGATTCGGGATTTAGTTGCATCCTGTTTCAATTCTTGCATTACCTGCTTCATTGCCTCTTTCATCGAGTCAATGATAGATTTCGATTCTTCACACTCGGTCTCTACTCTGCGTACTTTGTGAATTTGAGGCCGTGCCAGCAATCTCGCAGTTTCTTGCGCAAGTGCAAATGTTACTGTTTCTGCGAATGTAGCCTTTTGTGACGCATATGTTGCACATTTTATGTCTGGGTCTCGAATGCCATTCACAAAGGTCTCAATTTTGATGCGGTCCACAAGTGGGTGACTCTCTCCTGGGTATGTCAGTAGCACCAACCGCTCAACTTCTGTTGCAAAGTCTTGTAGAGTCTCGTTTGATTTCTGGACTCTACCTCTTAATTCCATTCTAAAGATGTCTTGCTTGTGCTCTCCACCATACTTGCGTTGAAGTGCCGCTATTACTTCATTATAGTTATTTCTAGAAGCAGCGGGAATGCTTTGTATCACATCAGCAGCATTGCCCTTTAATGCCAATAGAAGTTCAATTGCTTTATCATCGTCATTCCACAAATTTCTAGAAGCAACCATTTCGAATTGGAATTTGAAGACATCAAATGACGTTGAGCCATCGAAAACAGGAGTTTTGATTTTTGAGCCCTCAATGACGCGCACTGGACCACCTTTAATTTCCAGCTCTGACATTTTTTTCTCGATGTGCAGAAACTTCTCATCATGAACCATAATTTTCTCATCCACAGAAAGAACTTTCTTATCCAATTCCACAATTTGATTTTCTATATGGTCCACACGTTTTTCCATGCCTTCAGAAATTTGTTGTAGTTTTTCATTGAGAATTCTAGAATTTTCATCGAATTTTTCTTCCAATTTTCTTGAACTTGCTTCCATTTGTAGGGCATTTTCTTTCTGCAATCTAGAATTTTCTTCCATTTTTCTAGAATTTTCGTCGAATTTTTCTTCCATTTTTCTAGAATTTGCTTCCATCATTTTGCTCAAAACATTGAGCATTGATGTGTAATCCACAACACTCGAAGCCACAGATGGAGTTTCTACACTGCTTGTATTGACGAGTATTGATTCATCAATGTCTTCCTTATAATCAAACTCATGCGTCGCAATGTCCATATTACGCCGTTCAAACTCTTCCAGTAGACGCTTTTGAAGCTGGGCCTTATTGCCTGTTGTCGGCAGCTCCAGTTTGCTCAATTCCTTTTTTAAGTCTTCCACACGAAGCTCATTAAACTTCATTGTAGATTTTTTTTCCGTTATCCCACTTCTGACACCAATTGTTACGTTTTTATATTTAGGCGTTTTTAATTACCCGACAATTAAAACACAGTTCTTTTAAATAACGACAATCTACAATTTATTTACTATGACTTCACACTTTACAATTCGTTCACACTGAAGTTATTCGTTTGACGCTTTAATTAAGACTGACTCGTTAGCAGCATGCGAGCGCTTTTATATATGACGGTGTGGCAATACGAGAACATTCTGGTAGCACTACAATATTCTGGCAACGCCAGAACATTCTTAGACAATGCTAGAAGGATCTACGACCATTAAGTAATTCGTCTGGTGGCTGCCAAACACATACACACTCACATAGATATATGCTCGCATTACTACAACAACAATGACAATAGACAATGAGATGAAATGAGAAAGCAAAATAACAAAGCAAAGGGGTTGTTATTCTATGAGAGAGTAAGAACTAACATTTCGGTAAGCAAACAAAAGAACATAAAAGAAATTCAGGAAAATACTAGAAAATGAATAGATGATTCCAACAAGTGATAGCGAAATTTTATCGTTACAATTTTAAATGTTAAATTAACGGAAACTAATTTAAATAAACTTATATCTATAATTATCAAATTCGTAACAATATTTAAAGAAAGGTATATTGGAGAACAATTTTCGAATCGGAAAATGTGTTATCGATCCCATAAACATGCAGCAGTATCGATTATGCCTTGCAGACACACTTTACGATTCTTTACAAACACACATTCCGTCCGGAAAAACTTATAATCTGGAGGACGCATATCACATTAACAAGCAGTAGAATTGATTGTCTTCCCAATAGGGCTGTCACTCGTTATAAATCCCGGGATTTTCGGGACGGGATTAAAACCGAATCCCGGGATCCAGAAATTTGTGGGTTTTTATAATTATTTATTAATACATTGGAGTCTTCATTCTTCAAATAATATTGCTTGTTTCGAGCCTTTAAACGAATCCACTAAAAGATGTTTTAGTTTTGGCAATTGAGCGATATAATCCCATCGGTGGTTGTTATAATCTATGCTTAGAGTTTCAAGATTTTTTAAGTGCTTAAAAAGTTCATTACTGTTCGGTTCTGGTATAAAAGCACAACCATTACTTTTCAAAGTGCGGAGTTCGGTGAGACATTCACAAATTGTTTTAAAATAATATGGTGATACATTTTCGCAATTAGAGAAAGAAAGATATTCCAATGTGACAAATTGTTTCAGGTATTTTCCTGGGTGAAGAAAAAAGAAAAAACAAAGCAAGAAATGTTAAATCGTAGTGAGCATCTTACTAGGGTATAAAATAAGAAATTGCTTCCAAAGAATCTATGTAGCGATCTCATTTATATAAATTAAGAACTTATTTGCAAATGAATTTATCGATTCAGAAAAGGACTATAAGAACTTCGACATATAATTCTCTTGAGTTAAGGAAGTGCATTCGTCAACCATCAAACTGTCTGCTAATTAATTCTAATTTAATAGCTTTAATGAATCGAATGATTTATAATTACTACAAATTTCATTTATTTATACTTGTAATACAAAAGCCTAAATATATTACAAAGATTTCTTAAACCCGAGTATACAATGTAATGATAACTTATTCTAATATTAACAATACTAATGTACAATGGAAAGATAATATATTCTAATATTAACAACAATAGCCGAACCCCCAGCCATAACAAACGATATGAAACTAAAAAAAAAAAAAATAGCAGTAAGTATTAGATATATATGGTACCAAATTTTCTAGTAAATTGGCAAAATTTTCGAGCAAGATTGAAACTGGCAAACAAAGATCTGCTAACGAAATTTATTTGTTTTATGGTTTTACGGTAGTTAAATTTATTCTTAAATTGCAAGCAACAGTCGACGAAGATGTGGCATTTTTGAACTACTTCGAAAGTTAAATCTACGACGTCTTAAAGAGACCTTTTTTTTCTTAATGTGTATCTCAATTTGGTATATTAATCTGAAGAATTTAATTTTATTCAACAAAATACCAATTTTTACATTCAACCTACTCCAAATATTCAAAGAATTTAAATCTCAAGATTGATTTGATTGATAAAGGTGAATACCATGATCAATGTATGAAAACCCGGCGATACATACATATATATGAGAGTCTTTGGTGTAGCTAGAAATTTTACTAGGTGGCCCTAATGAAGACATCCTCATTAGGGCCATTTTTATCATTTTTTATCATTTTTTTTTATTGGAATTCGGTTGATGTCCATTAAGCTACATAAATAAAAATGTTGACGGTTCTCGTCAGATAATTTTGGTAAAACGACGACTTACCTGTTAGTTTACTATTATCATCTAATGAAAGATGCTTTAATTTTGGTAAATTCTTGAAAACTGGTATGCATAAATCGGATAGGCCTGCCCTGTTTAATATCAACTTGTTGACATTCTTCATATTTTTCAATAACTTTCGCAGCAAAGCTGGTTTCAGTTCTATATCAGATATATCAATGGTCTCAACATTTTTACAGAATAAACCCAAAGATTCAATAACTCGAGTATTAGGTTCCCAATAAGTGTCCTCCAATATATGAATTTGTGGCCCAGCCATTTGGAGAAATCGGCGTGTTTGCCATAGCGTTAGTTTTTCCAAAATACGTAGTTTCAATTTTTTATATTTGGTCTTCGAATGCATAATGAAAACACCATTAAAGCGACAAGTTTGACCGAAATTGATTTGATCAACAATGGGCAAAAAATTGACTATCATTTCCAAACAATCATCGTTTAGTTTTAATATTAAAGCTTCCTCTTGCAAGCAAGATGCATTATTGGTATTATTTATGCCAGTGGATGTAGTTGTTGCTGAGCAATATGCATTTTCTTTGGCACCAGGTTGATGCCAACTATCACAAGCTCGAACCTGAATTCGTTTGTCATTTATAAAGTGGCTTTTATTTGCAAGAACTCTGGGAATAAAAGGAAAAATAAGATCCATTAAAGTTGATCACATTAAAAATATAATTGGTTTCATTTAATTGTCTGAGTAATGCAAGCTTTTGCAAATTAATAATTAAAGATTAACTTTGACAATACTTCAATCAATGCCTCGCTGAAAATCTTCAAACTTTTGGGTAATTATCCGAATGAGAGATTTATTTAGTGCTACTACAGCCTCCTTAAAATGTGGTATTTCTTAACAATTGAGACATCTTTTTGCAAATTCTTAGCGCTTTTAACCAATGCCTCTCAAGTTCACCAATTTGGTATCACAATGGACTGAATAGTCTATGTGAGCCTGATACATTGGGTTGCCATCTAACTTAATGCCTCCTCAAAGATTTTTCTACAGAAAATTTTGTCAAAATTTTATTTCTATAGAACAAAACAAACAACAATAACAAAAAACAAAACGAATACAATTTTGACAAAATTTTATTTCTATAGAAAATTTTGTTAAAATTGTATTCGTTTTTTTTTTTTTTGTTATTGTTGGATTTGTTCTTTAGTCATTGTCGTTGTTTTTTTGAAATCAGCTTAAAACCATGCATTGACTAAACTACAAGTGTAGCTTAACCAACAGAGGAAAATAATGTTTGTCAAATTTATTTGGGCAAAGCCCTATAGACTGCAAGATGGTTGGATGGACGCACGTTTCGGAATTACCACATTCCTCATCAGCATCCTCTACTTGCAGCAAAACTCTCAACAAATTATCAGACTAAATTCAGGCAGTTCATTAAACCCAACAATGAACCAGACTTGAACCTTGAACCTTATTTCGGCTTATGCCGAAATAAATTCGTACAAACGTATCTCTTTTCCGTTGTCACCGTCAAATCATCGATTTGAGTGCAGTTGGCTGGGTGTATTTTTAGCGTGCTTCCTCTTTTTTTGTTAAAATGTTACTTCTATAGAAAATTTTGTCAAAATTTTATTTCTATAGAAATTTTTGTCAAAGTTTCACTTCTATAGAAAATTTTGTCAAAATTTCACTTCTATATTTTGTCAAAATTTTATTTCTATAGAAAATTTTGTCAAAATTTTATTTCTATAGAAAATTTTGTCAAAATTTTATTTCTATAGAAAATTTTGTCAAAATTTTATTTCTATAGAAAACTTTGTCAAAATTTTTTTTCTTTAGAAAATTTTGTCAAAATTTTATTTCTATAGAAAATTTTGTCAAAATTTTATTTCTATAGAAAATTTTGTTAACATTTTATTTCTATAGAAAAATTATGTTGTCAACATTGTCAACATAGAAAATGTTGTCAACATTTTATTTCTATAGAAAATTTTGTCAAAATTTTATTTCTATAGAAAATTTTGTCAAAATTTTATTTCTATAGAAAATTTTGTCAAAATTTTATTTCTATAGAAAATTTTGTCAACATTTTATTTCTATAGAAAATTTTGTCAAAATTTTATTTCTATAGAAAATTTTGTCAAAATTGTATTTCTATAAAAAATTTCGTCAAAATTTTATTTCTATAGAAAAGGTTGCCAAAATTTTATTTCAATAGAAAATGTCAAAATTTTATTTCTATAGAAAATGTTGTCAAAATTTTATTTCTATAGAAAAATTATGTTGTCAACATTGTCAACATAGAAAATGTTGTCAACATTTTATTTCTATAGAAAATTTTGTCAAAATTTTATTTCTATAGAAAATTTTGTCAAAATTTTATTTCTATAGAAAATTTTGTCAAAATTTTATTTCTATAGAAAATTTTGTCAAATTTTATTTCTATAGAAAATTTTGTCAACATTTTATTTCTACAGAAAATTTTGTCAAAATTTTATTTCTATAAAAAATTTCGTCAAAATTTTATTTCTATAGAAAAGGTTGCCAAAATTTTATTTCAATAGAAAATGTCAAAATTTTATTTCTATAGAAAATGTTGTCAAAATTTTATTTCTATAGAAAATTTTGTCAAAATGTTATTTCTATAGAAAATTTTGTCAGAATTTTATTTCTATAGAAAAATTATGTTGTCAACATTGTCAACATAGAAAATGTTGTCAACATTTTATTTCTATAGAAAATTTTGTCAAAATTTTATTTCTATAGAAAATTTTGTCAAAATTTTATTTCTATAGAAAATGTTGTCAAAATTTTATTTCTATAGAAAATTTTGTCAACATTTTATTTCTACAGAAAATTTTGTCAAAATTTTATTTCTATAAAAAATTTCGTCAAAATTTTATTTCTATAGAAAAGGTTGCCAAAATTTTATTTCAATAGAAAAGGTCAAAATTTTATTTCTATAGAAAATGTTGTAAAAATTTTATTTCTATAGAAAATTTTGTCAAAATTTTATTTCTATAGACAATTTTTTCAAGATTTTATTTGTATAGAAAATTTTGTCAAAATTTTATTTGTATAGAAAATTTTATTTCGATAGAAAATTTTATCAAAAAAATCTACCATTTTTGGTAGACTTTTACCCAAAGATTATAGAAGAGGAAGATGGGAGATTGGCTACTGAGCACATCAAACCATTTACCACATTAGTTTAATACTCGAACCAAACGCGAATACGACAAGTATTGACATAGCATTAAAATGCAAATAAAAAGAAATTAAGAGCACGAAATAAATTTCCATAAAGGGGAAAATGTATTTTTTTTTTGTTGTTGCCTAAAATTTAACATTGTTGCATTAAGAAAATTACATTATCATTTAAAAAATAAAAACAACTAAAAGATTACAAACATGTATAAAACTAATCTGGTAAATGCCAAAGACAATAAACTCTAGGAAGATAGGAAATTGGCTACTGAGGAGATCAAACCATTTACCGTGTTAGTTTCATACTCGAACCAAACGCGTATACGACAAGTATTGACATAGCATTAAAATGCAAATAAAAGGAAATTAAGTACACGAAATAAATTTCCATAAAGGGGAAAATGTAATTTTTTTGTTGTTGCCTCAAATTTAACAGTGTTTCATTAAGAAAATTAAGTTTTTCATTTAAAAAATAAAAACGAAAAACAAATAAAAAATTACAAACATGTATGGAACTAACATGGTAAATGCAACATTTGGTATGACGCAAGCCAATTTCCTATCTTCCTCAAGTTTACTGTCTTTGGTAAATGCAACATTTGGTATGACGCAAGCCAATTTCCTATCTTCCTCAAGTTTATTGTCTTTGCTTTGCTGCCACAGTCTCCTGTAAATATGAAGCTGACAAAAGCAATCCTAGAGGTCAAACGGAAATAACACCACCAAAATCGATATGCCAAGTTTAACCAAAAGCTACATGTTGGACTCGAAAAAAATTGCATTTGAATGGTACTTACTTGGTTGCCGAAGTCGCTTCTAAGAAGTTCACAAAAGCAATCCTGGAAGTATTTTGAACATTTTTGGGCTTTTGATCTTTAATCAAACGCACATTTTTTATTTCTCCATATTTCTTGAAGTAATCTAAGATTTGTTCTTTTGTTATCTAAAATAAAGAACAAAATATCAGGTTCTATGTTTGTTGTTTGGACCTAAATAGGGGACTCACACTTTTCGGTATGTGGTATACGTAGAGGTTGAATACCAATATTTTATCTTCGGTGATGGCTTTGCCTTTAATAATATTGTAATTTTCTCTCTTTTGTTCTTCTAAAAGACGCCTATTCCGACGCACACGATAATATCTCATATTTATTGCACTGTCCAACTATAGAATTAATGAATTGATGTCCACTCTAATAGGGATGATAAAATGCATTGTGCATATGGTACTAAATTAAATTAAATTGTGGATATCGTACTCGTTTGTGTGTTTTACAATTTATCGATTTTTTGTTATTTATTGCTTGTGATCTTGTTATGCGCTTTACAGACTATCAGCTACAAAGACAGTAAACTTGAGGAAGATAGGAAATTGGCTTGCGTCATACCAAATGTTGCATTTACCATGTTAGTTCCATACATGTTTGTAATTTTTTATTTGTTTTTCGTTTTTATTTTTTAAATGAAAAACTTAATTTTCTTAATGAAACACTGTTAAATTTGAGGCAACAACAAAAAAATTACATTTTCCCCTTTATGGAAATTTATTTCGTGTACTTAATTTCCTTTTATTTGCATTTTAATGCTATGTCAATACTTGTCGTATACGCGTTTGGTTCGAGTATGAAACTAACACGGTAAATGGTTTGATCTCCTCAGTAGCCAATTTCCTATCTTCCTAGAGTTTATTGTCTTTGATCAGCTATTCCGGACGACAGTGCTCGTGTCGAACATATCCCATATATTGTGCACAATTAATAATTTAAGTCCGAAGGCATAATCGATACTGCTGCATGTTTATTGGATAGATAACACATTTACCGATTATTTAGTCATCGCTGACAAGTCGTATCGATCCAACACACTGTAAAGCGGACCTTAGACGGTCGGATACAAAGACAATAAACTCTAGGAAGATAGGAAATTGGCTACTGAGGAGATCAAACCATTTACCGTGTTAGTTTCATACTCGAACCAAACGCGTATACGACAAGTATTGACATAGCATTAAAATGCAAATAAAAAGAAATTAAGTACACGAAATAAATTTCCATAAAGGGGAAAATGTAATTTTTTGTTGTTGCCTCAAATTTCTTTTTTTTCATCCATTCATTTATTTAGCAATATTTATGCTATTTTTAAGTACAATTATATGTATAAATATCTACTTGAATTGGATTTCATTTAATTAAAATTTTTGTTTTACGTATGTAATAACTTTTTGCTTAAACCTATACAAATTTGTTTCGATTTTTATTTCATCCGGCATATTATTATACATTCTTAAGCCATTATAGAGCAGTAAATTTTGACCAAAAGTTGTTGAAGAAAATCCTAATCTAAAATCAATAGCATTTCTCAGGTTATAGGGCTGGGCATCTGCTACGTAAACTATATATTCACGCATGTAATTTGGCATCAATCCATTCTTTATTTTAAATATGTATATCAAGGCGTTCATCATAATTCTCTGATTCACAGATAACCACTTCAGTGCATCAAGCATGTCGCTTATATGTGTTAAAAAGTTACACTTGAGGATAGTTCTCATTCCCTTGTTTTGAAGCTTCTGTAGTCTTCCTTTCCATTGTAATGTTCCCATGAACAATATCGTTGAGCAATATTCAAAGTGTGGCTTAATTGTGGTATTATATATATTTATAGCAGAAATAGTTGATACTTGATTACGTATCCTTCTTAAAAAGGAAATCTTTTTGGCTATCTTTTTACAAATATAGTTAAAATGCGCTTCGAATTTAAGATGTTTGTCAATTATTACTCCTAAATATTTGATTTCTTCTACTTTTTCTATTTCTACTCCTTCCATACAAATATTTTGAGTAGAACTGCCGTTTAATACCATTGCCATTAACAGTGTTTCATTAAGAAAATTAAGTTTTTCATTTAAAAAATAAAAACGAAAAACAAATAAAAAATTACAAACATGTATGGAACTGAAACATGTATGAAAAAATAACGTTTTTAGCGGCTAAAGGTGGGTATTAAGTTCGAGTTTAGCCGCTAAAAACGTCATTTTTTCACGATTACTTTTCATTAATAATCCATTTTAAGGAATACAAACTTTGTGAAAATTTGCTTTGGGCTTTTCCACATCAAGTTATAATAAAATTTGCAACAAATATGTATAATTTCATGCATTTTTCTTACTTATTTAGTTTTCACTTTAGCGATTTTAGCGGCTAAACTCGAACTTAATACTCACCTTTAGCCGCTAAAATCGTCATTTTTTCACGATTACTTTTCATTATTAGTACATTTTAAGGAATACAAACCTTGTGAAAATTTGCTTTGGGATATTCCCCATCAAGTTATAATAAAATTTGCAACAAATATGTATAATTTTATGACTTTTTTACTGATTTAGTTTTCACTTTAGTGAAAATTAGCTGCTAAACTCGAACTTAATACTCACCTTTAGAGGCGATTTTGCAAAAGTACAATGACTATGAGCTATCATAGTGCGGAGGAAAAGGAATCAATTAAACACCTCTTGTGTGAGTGTCCTGCATTTTGTGCAAGGCGTAAGCGAATTTTAAGGGCTTAAAGGTTTAGATTACTGGCGGACCGGGAAAAATCAGTCTGCTAATGTTTTTGGAACAATCTGGCTGGTCCAACAAATGAAAATAATCGAGAAGGTTCAGGGGTTAAAACTAGATGTGCCCATATGCAATAGGTACGTTTAGTTAATGTTGTATCATAATAATATTAGGAACTCTGAAGTCTTGATGTCATTGCAGAGAGAGGATGTAAGGTCTATGATAGGCATCGTAACGGGACACAACACCTTGGGAAAACACATGGTAAGGATAGGTCTAGCGATTGATGATATTTGTAGGTGGTGTCTGGACCCCGATGCTACGGAAAATTCTTTTCACTTCCTGTGCCAGTGTCCAGCACTATCTTTCAGAAGAAACAAGATACTGGGCTCTTATTTCTTTCAGACTATGACCGACTTGCGAGTATGCAGTATGAGGAATATCCTCGTCTTCATCAAGTCTTCGGGGTGGAGGAACTAGGCGCGTCCAAAGGATACATTATCATACGATAGACTCATCCCGGCCGGAAGTAGACGGACACGAGGAGGAAGATGGAAAGAAGTTAGAGGTATCGCAATGGACCAACTATGGTCTAAGTGGACACAAACCCGCAAGTTCGGATTCGTGTCAGCCTCCATAACCTAACCTGTCATAATGGACTAAATAGTCTAAGTGAGTCTGAAACTAAATCGGGCTGCCACTTTAACCTTAACCTAACCTAATACGAAATTCATTTCAGCGAAATGAAGAATTATATTCTCTTCCTATCCTTATGGTTTAAGAAATATTAAATTCAATCTATTTTGTTTTCTATTATCAACCCAATGTACGTCAATCTCATATAAAACGAATAATTCCAAATTCTGTTTTTTTTTTTATTAATATTTATTTTTAATTGTGAATAACTAATTCTCAATATGTTTATTATTTCTTATTTGTAATCTAGCATTTCTTCTCCTTATAATTGTTTCCAAATGAAAGAAATGATTTTTGAATATAAATGTTAGGTTAGATTTGAATAAGGAATTGTTTTTTCGTGTTTTTGAAGGGGGAGGGGGTCTACATATCTTAAATCAATCCAAAGGAGGAGCACATTAGCAGTACACTATTAATAAATATATTTATATGTATACGATGATAAGCCACAATCCCTTTATGTGTGTGTGATTATTTTTGTTTTTTGTTCTTTCTTTTGTAGAACAATTGCAACGATAAATGTTGTTCCTCGTGCCGAAGGTGGATTTTATTTGATCATTCGTTTTGGAGTAATGTTGGGTTTTTCTTACGAAAATAAAACTATTCCATTTTGTTACAGCTGATACTCCGTTTTTTCTGTTGTTTTTTTTTTTTTTGTTAAGTTATGGTGATAAAATTTGAATTTTGTTCATTATTTCACGAAGCTATGATTCTTTTATACAAACAATAAAAAAAAAACTTAAATAATGATATTATCATATTGGGACTAAAATGAAAATTATAAATTAAATCTAAAACATATGAAAAACTTGCAAAAAAGTTAATCTATGTTGGTTTTTGTTGTATGCATATTTCATTCATTTTTCTAATGAACAACTATCAAACTCTATGGGTATTTATTATAAATGTATGTTGCGTGTGAGGATCTCTCGTCATTTTAGAAGGGAAATCGGTTGCAGTTGATGTTTACTGCTTCCTCGTGACGAGTATATGATTGATTGATCGTTTAGGTTTGGCGGTCATCAATAAAAATTAATATACAGTTAAAATCTCGCATGATTTTGTTTGTTCCAATAATGATTAGGTTGCTGTGGGTGCTGCTGCTTCTGAAGCGGGTTCAGAAGCCGGTGTCGTCGATTCCTTCGCCTGAGTTGGTGGTGCTGGCTCAGGCTGTGGTTCGACAATCTTTGCTGGAGGTGTTTCAATTGCAGGCGCAGCTGCGTTTTGCTGAATAGGTGCGGCTGGTGTTGCTGGTGTTTGCGGGGTAGCTGGTACAGCTGGTGTTGGCGGGGCAGCTGGAGTTGGCGGTGATACTACAGCTGGAGGAGCAGCCGGTTGCGGTGCGCTAGTGTTGCTTTTTTTGTCATTGGCTTCATCAGTGCTTTGGACTCTATCGCTGACACTAACTGCAATATCTTTGTCATTTTTATCCTGTTTTTCCTTGTCGTTCGCTACATTTTTCTCTGAAGAATTTGTAGATTCTTTTTGTTCTTCTGTCTTCTCGTTTTTCGTCGTTATCGGACGAGCTTTTTCATCGTCATTGTCCCAATTTTCTTCCTCGACATCTTTCTTCTTGTTATTGGAGTCCGATTGCACCTTTACAGGAGTTTCTGGTTTTTTACGGTCATTCCGATCGTCATCTTTGAAGGCGTTATTTTTATTTTGTCTATCTTCTCCTTTGAATGTTTTATTCCTATCATTTCTATCGCCACCCTTAAATGCATTATTTCGATTGTTTCTATCGTTATTTCGGGAATCGGGTTTCTTAGAATCATTCTTTCCATCGTATTCGCCCAACTCCTTGTCCCAATCTTCTTCAGTATCGCTAATGGGATGTTTGGATTTCTTCTCGTCACGTGACGTACGGCGATTGTTTTCTTGCGATAAACCACGACTCTTACTTCGGTTATCGCGATCTCCTCTATCACGTTCCATATCTCTATTGCCGCCAGGACCTCCTGGGCCACCGCGTCCACCTCGCCCACCACGCATTCCACCATGGCGGTCATGATTATCGTCTCGATCGCGAAAACGATTTCCACCACGACGTTTGAAAACATTGTCGTCACCTTCCTCATCACTCCAAATGGGACCGTCTCTGTCTCTGCCTCCTCCCATTCCACCACCTCGTCCTCCTCGCCCTCCACCACGACCGCCACGGCCACCACGTCCTCCAAAGCAACCACCCATGTCTCCTCTATCGAATGCATTGTTTCTATTAAAGAAACCTGCAAAAAAAATGTTCGCATTTAGAACTAACGTTGACTATTCTAAACGCTTTGTTACAAACCTGGACCTTGTTGGCGTCCACCGGGTCCGCCTGGACCCCCTTGACCACGCATAAACATAGGTGGTCCTCCGGGGCCACCATGACCACCTCTCTGATTAAATGCATTCGGCGGTGGAATACGCATTTGCATTAAATTGGTTGGTTGATTGAAACGATTTTGCATATTCGGATGAAAATCTCCTCCCCCACCACCATTATAATTTGGACCACCACGAGGTCCTCTATTATCAAATTCTGTAAATAGAGCCATATATATTAGTGTCGTTATACTATTTAATGCTCTACCCAAAACCTTACCATTCATAAAATCTTGTCTATTACGTCCGCCCCCTTCTCCAAAGTTATGCTGTTGCGGACCATTTTCACGCCACCTACCACCATTGCCACCACCTTCATTACCATCCTCATTTCCAACACCACGGCCACCCCAACGTGAGGTTGGTCCACCAGATGAAGCATTACCACCACCACCACGATTACGATCTCTGCCGAAATTCTCAATACCAGAGTTTCCAGCCGCTCCAGAATCTTCATGAGTATTAGAGTTTCCACCAATGAATGATGGTGGAGGTTGATTGAAGTTTAATGGATTGGTGCTAGGTGGGGGTGCTGCCGCGGTTTCCGCTGATTGTGCTGCTGCATCCTCTTCGTCCATTTCAATGTCCATTTGATCGTCACTAGAAACATTAGCTGACATTTGTGTCGCAGGTGGAGCATTACCAATCGGAGGTGGAAACTGTGTGGGAGGATGTCTGTGTGGTGCCCCCATAGGCGGCATATGAGGTGGACCCATGGGAGGTGGTCCACCACCAGGTGGAACTTGGCCAGCCATTCCGAAACCAGGCATCATCATCATTGCAGCATCTAAGAGAAAAGGAAAGAACGTACTTAGCTAAATATTCCTTTACTAAGTTCGTGTTTCAGAACACAAAATCTGTTCTTTTTTTCTTTACAATTTTATTTTATTCCTTCCAATTTATATTGGATATCGGCCTAAACATTCTTAACCTTATATATTATACCGAACTAACTTGGTAAAATCTCCCACAAAAAAATCAAAAATTCTTAAAATTTCCATCTCTAAAATATAGTCATCATCCACGAAAAAAAAACCCGAATTGTGGGGGTGAATTTCCAAATTGCTGCAGATCGTCAATACTGCCAAAACTGACTGTGATGTCCGATCGACCGTCATCAGGTTGCCACAATTGGTAAAATTCTACCAAAAATGGTAGATTTTGACAAAATGTTCTATAGAAATAAAATGTTGACAAAATTTTCTATCGAAACAAAATGTTGACAAAATTTTCTATAGAAATAAAATTTTGACAAAATTTTCTATAGAAATAAAATGTTGACAAAATTTTCTATAGAAATAAAATATTGACAAAATTTTCTATAGAAATAACATTTTAAAATAAATTTCTATAGAAATAAAATTTTGACAAAATTTTCTATAGAAATAAAATTTTTACAAAATTTTCTATAGAAATAAAATTTTTACAAAATTTTCTATAGAAATAAAATTTTTACAAAATTTTCTATAAAAATAAAATTTTTAGAAAATTTTCTATAGAAATAAAATTTTGACAAAATTTATATATATAAAAAAACATTTTGACAAAATTTTCTATAGAAATAAAATTTTGACAAAATTTTCTATAGAAATAAAATTTTGACAAAATTTTCTATAGAAATAAAATTTTGACAAAATTTTCTATAGAAATAAAATTTTGACAAAATTTTCTATAGAAATAAAATTTTGACAAAATTTTCTATAGAAATAAAATTTTGACAAAATTTTCTATAGAAACAAAATTTTGACAAAATTTTCTATAGAAATAAAATTTTGACAAAATTTTCTATAGAAATAAAAATTTGACAAAATTTTCTATAGAAATAAAATTTTGACAAAATTTTCTATAGAAATAAAATTTTGACAAAATTTTCTATAGAAATAAAATTTTGACAAAATTTTCTATAGAAATAAAATTTTGACAAAATTTTCTATAGAAATAAAATTTTTACAAAATTTTCTATAAAAATAAAATTTTTAGAAAATTTTCTATAGAAATAAAATTTTGACAAAATTTTTATATATAAAAAAACATTTTGACAAAATTTTCTATAGAAATAAAATTTTGACAAAATTTTCTATAGAAATAAAATTTTGACAAAATTTTCTATAGAAATAAAATTTTGACAAAATTTTCTATAGAAATAAAATTTTGACAAAATTTTCTATAGAAATAAAATTTTGACAAAATTTTCTATAGAAACAAAATTTTGACAAAATTTTCTATAGAAATAAAATTTTGACAAAATTTTCTATAGAAATAAAAATTTGACAAAATTTTCTATAGAAATAAAATTTTGACAAAATTTTCTATAGAAATAAAATTTTGACAAAATTTTCTATAGAAATAAAATTTTGACAAAATTTTCTATAGAAATAAAATTTTGACAAAATTTTCTATAGAAATAAAATTTTTACAAAATTTTCTATAGAAATAAAATTTTTACAAAATTTTTATATATAAAAAAACATTTTGACAAAATTTTCTATAGAAATAAAATTTTGACAAAATTTTCTATAGAAATAAAATTTTGACAAAATTTTCTATAGAAATAAAATTTTGACAAAATTTTCTATAGAAATAAAATTTTGACAAAATTTTCTATAGAAATAAAATTTTGACAAAATTTTCTATAGAAATAAAATTTTGACAAAATTTTCTATAGAAATAAAATTTTGACAAAATTTTCTATAGAAACAAAATTTTGACAAAATTTTCTATAGAAATAAAATTTTGACAAAATTTTCTATAGAAATAAAAATTTGACAAAATTTTCTATAGAAATAAAATTTTGACAAAATTTTCTATAGAAATAAAATTTTGACAAAATTTTCTATAGAAATAAAATTTTGACAAAATTTTCTATAGAAATAAAATTTTGACAAAATTTTCTATAGAAATCCTCTGTTGGTTAAGCTACACTTGTAGTTTAGTCAATGTATGGTTTTAAGCTGCAATAAAAAACAACAACAATGCTTAAAGAACAAAACCAACAATAACAAAACGAAATAAAATTTTGACAAAATTTTCTATAGAAATAAAATTTTGACAAAATTTTCTATAGAAATAAAATTTTGACAACATTTTCTATAGAAATAAAATTTTGACAAAATTTTCTATAGATATAAAATTTTGACAAAATTTTCTATAGAAATAAAATTTTGACAAAATTTTCTATAGAAATAAAATTTTGACAAAATTTTCTATAGAAATAAAATTTTGACAAAATTTTCTATAGAAATAAAATTTTGACAAAATTTTCTATAGAAATAAAATTTTGACAAAATTTTCTATAGAAATAAAATTTTGACAAAATTTTCTATAGAAATAAAATTTTGACAAAATTCTCTATAGAAATAAAATTTTGACAAAATTTTCTATAGAAATAAAATTTTGACAAAATTCTCTATAGAAACAAAATTTTGACAAAATTCTCTATAGAAATAAAATTTTGACAAAATTTTCTATAGAAATAAAATTTTGACAAAATTTTCTATAGAAATAAAATTTTGACAAAATTTTCTATAGAAATAAAATTTTGACAAAATTTTCTATAGAAATAAAATTTTGACAAAATTTTCTATAGAAATAAAATTTTGACAAAATTTTCTATAGAAATAAAATTTTGACAAAATTTTCTTTAGAAATAAAATTTTGACAAAATTTTCCATAGAAATAAAATTTTGACAAAATTTTCTATAGAAATAAAATTTTGACAAAATTTTCTATAGAAATAAAATTTTGATAAAATTTTCTATAGAAATAAAATTTTGACAAAATTTTCTATAGAAATAAAATTTTGACAAAATTTTCTATAGAAATAAAATTTTGACAAAATTTTTATATAGAAATAGAATTTTGACAAAATTTTCTATAGAAATAAAATTTTAACAAAAATTTCAATAGATCTATAGAAAATTTTATTTCGAAATAACATTTTGATGAAAATTTACTATAGAAATAAAATTTTGACAAAAATTTACTACAGAAGATTTTTTGTTTGGTGATTTTTTGGTAGAATTTTCTCTAAATTGTGGCTCGAGTGGAACCTGTGACCGTCACACGAGTGGAGTATTCTAGAGTGCGTTATGGCATAATTTTCATTGACAACTTTGAAAATGGAAGGACCATCAACAGCTACTGTTACATAGGTGGACCACTTATGAGAAAAAACAGCTTAAAACGATTGAATTTGAGAAAAAAGAAAGCCCTACTGGAAATAGATCAATTCTATGACTAATCGCTGGTGTGTATGGACCAGTCCCAATTCTGGTCAAAACGCATGGAATGAACAGGTCGCTTGTCATTCGACGGGGGAAATTTATAGTTCAGGACTCGAATTTGGCTCATTCCAAAGGACACGTCCTGAGACAGTTTAGTAGGACAGGGGTCATATGCAGGGCGTCTTGAACAAGTATGCGCATTCGAATCGCATCATGATGAAAAATTCATGAATTAGCTTTCCAATTGCTTTTGTATGGCCTCCAGGTTTGCCTCATTTAAATCCTATAGTTTAAAAACTAGCGATCAGACAGTTGTTCAAAAATTCTAGTAGCGCTATTTATATATTTATGCCTCCATGTAGTTGCAAGGAAGAGAGACTATTTCCCAGCCAGCATTTTAATTATTTCTTGAACGATTTAACAAAATAGATACCATTCAACAAAAATTCACCTTAACTCGTGCTAATCTTTTGCTAAAGAAGTCTTCCTACCTATCCTTAAAATATTCTTCAAGAATTTTCGGAAAATTATAAAAACAAAACTATACTTACTTAAGGGAATATTTGGCGGCATATGTAAACCAGATATAGGCATGCCCATATGTGGTGCTCCCATCATTCTTGGTGGTGCCATAGAAAATTGCCCATGAACCATGGGCATTAAGGGCGGTGGTCCACCTGTAGGCGGGGGACCTGGTGGCGGTTGTGTAGTGTCAATATTGAACAAAAGTGGAGGATTTCCTGGTGGCATATTTGCAGCACCCGGTGGCAAATTAATACCCGCAATTGCCGACTCTTTTGATTTCTCTTGTAAATTCTTTAGTGCTTGTTTCTTTTCTTTCATCCAAGATGGCATGGTGTCTTCATCGAACATACCACCCTCCTCTAAAGCATCGAAATCGGTAGATTCATCCAATTTACTCCATGGTATATAAGTTACACCTAATTCCAAATCCCAAAAGTCTTTCCATTCCTTACTCTTGACACCTTTGCCAGCAGCCCATGAAATTGTTATAGCTCGTCCTTGTAGTTTATGATTTTTTAAGCCTTGCATCGCTTTGTGAGCATCTTGCCGGCGATTCATAACAATAAATGCACAACCACGTGGCACAATTTGATCAATGCTTACAATATCACCATATTCACCGAATGTATCAGATAGTTCTTCCTGATATACAAGTTTGGAAAGGTGACCAACCCATAGGGTTGTACTGCAAACTATAAATGCCAAAAAAAATAGAAAGGGGAATTAAAATATTTAAATGGAGTTATATGCAAAAGGTAAAATAATTCATGATATGACGCGTGCAGTTGTTAACAGTTGCTTTAACTAACCCTAACTCAAATATGTACCTTACCATTGATATAAACATATAATAAAGTAGCCCTCTTTGATAGGAGAGAAGTTCGCCAAAAAAACACCGCGAGACCAGAGTTTAACCAACATACATAAGCTAAGGGTGTGTCCACAACTACGCCAAATGATTGTCAAACATTTCGAAATACCTGGAAAATATTCCTATCGTGATATTTTGTATCTAATATGAGCTAGGGTATGGTCATACTAGGCAAATATTTGACAGAAATCTTCACATTCAAACCAACAAATATTTCTAGCTTATATTGGTTCTAAAACATGACGAAAGGAGTATTTTGCAAAAACGGTATCCATATATTTCAAAAATGGCACTGGAAAAAAATTTTAACACCCATTTTCGACAAATATTACTTGGTCCGAATAAATAAAAAATATTTGTGTAGTGTGACCCATGCTTTTTTATGTCAATTTTGTAAAATTTTTGCCAAGTATAATCGTACCGGAAGACAAGTGTATTTACAGATAACCTAGAACAGCATATATTCTTAGCGATCAATCATGTTCGAAGAAGTAGTGTAGAAATTCCACAAATCTCTGAGACCAGAAAAAAATTTAATAGATTTTGTTTTACAGTTACGATATTTTTCTAGGGGCAATTGCCATAGTTAGTTCTAGTACGCAATGCTAAAATGATTACAAACTTTTATATTTTGAATCCCAGTGTTGTCTTTCTATTCAAAAAAAGTCTTTCGGCAAAGAAAAGTTACAGAATTTGCCTTAGAAATCTAAATTTAATATCTCGATAACAACACGAAAAAAAAAATCTGTTTTGATTCAATCACGAAATTAATTTATCCAAATAATTTATGTATTTATTAAACTTATAATAAATATAAGAATAATAGAGAATTATCTAGCATTAGCAACTTAGGCTATCAGAAATGATTGTTCAATTAAAAAATTAATTGGTCCAATTAAAAAATATTATTAACTTTTGTGCACATAAAAAAAAAACTTCACGAAAATTTTTGCAATTAAAATTTTAATTGAGTTTTAAAAAAACGTTCAATTGAAAATTTAATTAATACAATACAATTTTTTAATTGAAACAAAAATTAATAGTATCAATTAATTTTTTAATTGATACTATCATTGCTGGGATTGTAAACATTTAAAAAATTAATTGGACCAATTCATTTCGTGAATGAATCAGAAAAAAAATATTTTTTGTGTGTGTGTTTGATTTAAATTTTTAAATTTTTCTGTGAAAGAGAAAAATAAACATTTCAGTTTTAAAGGTACTTATGGACATATGGCAGCAAATATAAATCGAAAACTAGTCTTCTTCTTTAAAATATTCCTACAAACAAAACATTTGGAAACAATTTTCGTGAAATTATCCTATTATTATTAAGTATTTTCTAGGTTAGAACTATTTGAAGTTATTGAGTTAGGAATGCAATGCTCTTAAATCGAAATTTAGTGTAAAAGATATTTTGTCAAAAAAGTCGAAGAAGTTAACTTTTTGTATTTTTCAAATTCCCATCTGCACAACGAGTTAAATCGAATAATTGAATTTTCATGTCGGCCATAATAGAGATCAAAATCGATTAATCGACTTTTAATGAAAACATCGAAAAGTCGAATTTGAATGGAACAATTTACTACTGACAACTCATCAAAAAGTCAAAAGAAGTATTTTCAATAATCACAAAAAGCGAAAGAGGACATTTTCAAAATTTGGAAGTCGAAAATAGAATATTTCAAATTTTAAGAATATGTTTAAAATGTTTGGAAAAATTGACTAGTCCACACAGTTTGAATCTCATTAAAATCCCTATTCCCAAGAAGCCAAATGTTTTTCCAAATTAAAAAGAAAATCATCAAGTAGGCAAGTGAAACTTTTAGAATGAGCGGTAGAGTACAAGCAAGCATTAGCGCTGAGAATTTCCAAAAAGTGGCACAAAAATTGTCATTTGCAATAAATAGTGGCACACTATTTTTTCATTGAAATTATCCTCATTTCATCGAAAAACAAAATTTAACCGGCTATTAAAATTTGCGAAGACTAAAGCACTAAAAAATCAATTCATTCAAAAGTGGCACAGTAACAAAATAATAGTGGCAAAATAACAAAAATATGGTGAAAGATTTTTCAAAAATGCCACTTAGTGGCACTAAAATGCCAAAGCTTGAAAAAATTGGTACAATGGTTAAATGTTTCTGACATATTTTTTTTTTTTTTTGATTAAGTCTTCGACGCAAAAAGTTTTTCAGCGGTGGATTATCCCATCTCAGTAATGCTGGTGACATTTCTGAGGGTTTCAAAGCTTCTCTAAGTGGTTTCACAGCAATGTGGAACGCCGTTCGGACTCGGCTATAAAAAGGAGGTCCCTTGTCATTGAGCTTAACATGGAATCGGGCAGCACTCAGTGATAAGAGAGAAGTTCACCAATGTGGTATCACAATGGACTCAATAGTCTAAGTGAGCCTGATACATCGGGCTGCCATCTAACCTAACCTAACCTTCGATGCATGAAATTTCTATCCCAATATCGGCTGAACAAGAAAATAAATCTGAGTGTTTCAAATCTTCTCTAAGTGGTTTTGCACTGTTGAGAATAACCATAAAAGCGGACATAAGAGATAAGTATATAAAAATTTGAGGTTTAAGTATTACTCCCTAATATTTCCAAAACGATTACGAAAGTTTCACTCAAAATTGGACAAGATGAAAAACCAAAATATCCACTCGATAGTAATGATGGACTTTGTTTAAGTTTTATTTTGAAATACACTTAACATTTTCCTGGGAATTGCAAACTATAAAGAAACTTCTCATGAGGGCAACTACAGGATCTCATATTTATATATTTCCTGGGATTTAAACGCCGAAATATCTACTCTCTTTGAAGAATTGGAAAACAAACTACACAATCTATCACCTAGGTAATTTGTACATTATAATACCATTGGAAGTAGTATAACTCGGTGCTCACCGATTCGGAATCTCATATAGCTGAATCCGAACGAACTGTTGCGCTATGTATGAAGCCTTTTTGGGGAAGTTTAGAATTACTCATAAATTTGCTCAGAATTACTCAAAGAAAATTTTGGGAAATTTGGCGTTCTAGGCGGACGTAAGGCTTGGTATAGTGGCTGCCTATTTTTACAGACACACTTATAGCTTCGGTTCCTAATAAATAGTAGTCTTGTGTCGTTCCAAATGGAACTAGTTCCAATGAACTGTTCACCAAATGGAACGATCGGTACTAGTTCTGCCACTTTCGTTCCTATAGTTCCATACACATAAAATTTGTGTTCTGGTTCAATTACGAAATTAATTGATCCATTTAATTTTTTAATTGAAATGTCTTCAATCACAGAAATGATAGTATCAATTAAAAATTAATTGATCCAATCTAAAAAAATAATTAATACTATTAATTTGTGTGATTGGATTTTTATTTCAATTAAAAAATTTTTTGATTCAATTAAATTTTTAATAGAATATTTTTTAAAACTCAATTGAGATTTTAATTGAAAAAATTGTTCGTGAAATTGAGATTTTAATTGAAAAAATTGTTCGTGAAATTTTTTTCTGTGTAGTTCCTTTTCCTTTTAAAAATATATCGAATACGGAATATTAATAACAACTTTTATATTTCTTCACATCAACGTGCTTCTTCTTCTTCTTCCACTACTTGCATGTGAAAGAGAGACAACAGTTGAATGATTGAATTTATTCAGAGGAACTAAATGAAACGAAGGAACAATATAAAGACTCTAGTTCCTCTGATGGTAGTAGACGACAGTGATGGCAAATATTAGAACCGGTACGAATGATTAGAACGAGATGGAACGAAGGAACGATCTAAAGGAACTAGTTCATTTCTAAAAAAGGAACGACAAGTCCGAATCACTGCGGTGAACGGTTTTGCCCAAGACTAATAAATAGTGCAACATGATTGATTGCCAAATATAAGCGAATTTGTAAAAGCTTTTGGATTTATGATCCCTCACTATAATCACAGAAACGAATTGCTTTAACATGTCCATTGTAAGACAACATAATTGTTTGCAAAAAATAGACGAATTTTTAACCCTGGACAGTCATCCTTATTTTTTGTACATTAAAGTCATCCTTCGTCATTTTGACTACGGCTCATTTCAAGACGCTATAATTTTCATCGTGAGCGAAAAAGTGAACCAAACTTGAATTTATTTTCTTATTCAATTTGATTTTAATTAGTATAAAACAAAAATTCATTAAACGGTCGAATTAGTATAACTTAAATTTACCATTTCCCAATAGACTAAAATGCATTTTAAATCGAAAATGAAATTTCGTGTCGTCATTTTGACGAATGATGACTGTCTAGGGTTAAAATCTCCCAAATATAATGGGAACCTAACAGAAACGAAATATGAACAAAATGAAGGTTGGCATAAAAGAAAAGAATTCTCTTTTCTCAATAGGTGTTACCCCATTCGAACTCTCATATAGCAGAATCAGAACGAATTGTCCCGGTTTGTTTAAAGCCATTCAGGGAAACATTGAAATACTCAAGAAATATGATGGATCAACATTGAAAGAAGATTTTGGCCGAAACTGGAATAGAACCTATGACCATTTGTGTGCTAGACGGACTTAAATTAGGCCTGGTATGGTGGATGTCACACTTATTCGATTCTAATAAAAAGTGCAATATAATTCATTGCAAAATATAAACAAATCTGCATTATGATAACATGGAAAGGAATTGTCGCGATTTGTTTAAAGTTATTTCGTGAGGCTTTGAAATACTCAGTATTACTGAATGAAGATTTTGGTGGAGTATAACCTATGCCAATTTGGTTGATAGAGGGACGTAAGTTTGGCTTGGTATGGTGGCTGTCTATTTTTACGGACACATTTATGGTGATTTCGTTTTTAATAATAAGTGCAACATAATTAGTTACAAAATATAAAAGAATTTGTAAAAGTTTTTGAAACTCTCACAATATCCACAGAAACGAAGTCGCTCTACATATGTATGATTCCATATTTAGCATAGGAGTCAGTCATAGAAAACGGCCAAGGAAACACTCAGAAGTGCCACAAAAATTTGGTGTTAAAGCATTGCTCCCCGATGTTTTCGATTAGGATTACGACAGTTTTCCTTAAATTTAGAAAACGGTGATAGGAAACGACCATGAACGCTCTCAAACATCCACCAAATGGCACCAAAATTTACGAGAGCACATAGAACACCACCGAATAATTTTTTGGCGTTGGGCCGAAGCTTGGGCCCTGACTGAGACTAGTTATGGTGACGACTAAATATTCCATTATAATATCCTACTTGGAGAACTTCTCTCTTATGATAGCGACTTCCAATTTACAACCAACTATGATTCTTTGTTGGGATGTGATTGCTAACCATTGATATTCTTATTTATTCGTTCGTTCGTAAATCATGGAAATATTTGGACTCGACGAGTAATTTCTAGTTTTAGAGACAGCCAAAGGGCAATCAATGTAAATGACGTGTAACATTCGTTGTTTTCTATAGTAAACCGTTCCAGATGACACAAAAAAACACGCACGCACACAAACACACATAAACACATGTTAAAATTTGCTCAAAAGTTTTCAAGAGATAACGAGACCAAATGCCATTGCGCAAAAACCAATGAAAACAACATCAAAAACAAAAAGTGATGTTTTCGGTATATTGTCGAGGCACCACTAATTGTCCAGCAGACGACACATTTGTTAACAGCAACACACGTCATATCAAGAGCCAAATACCTCTGAAATAAGAAAACAAAAAAAACAAAGATAAACATTACATATATTTTCGAGTAAAAGGGATGTAATAGAATTAGGTCCAGAATTCATTCAAAGATTGTAACAATGAATTTATGTTCATTAAAAAAAGAGCTGGGAAAGAATTCTGAGTTCGGATATTTGAAACGATCTTTTTCGTTCTAGGGAAATGTTAAAAACAGATGCTTACTTCTTTCTTTCTACGGTAATTTTTGTAGAAAATAAATTTCTTGTAGAATCAACAGTTTTTATCATTTCATTTGAACAAATCAAATCGCAAAAAAAATCCCAATGCAATTTTTGGTTTACATGGCGAAATTTCAAATTATAAATGCCCAAAGACTTTGGTCGAAGACTAAGTGAAATTTTTTTTACAGATTTCATAAACATTTTACGGGAATTATTCATCGGATTGAGTGAACATTTCATACATAAAATTAGTTATTCAAAAAAAAAAAAAAAAAATATGGAAAACTATGATTTTTGGCTTGAACACAGTGCCCATACCTTAAAGGTCGGCAACTGTGTTCGTATATGCACAGCAAAAATCAGGGATAGTTTTTTATTGTAAATAATTAATTTCATAAATTGAAATATTTCTTAATTTTGGAAACATTTCCCTTTATCTTCGAATGGGTTTGACCAGGAATTTTTAATTTGAATTTTCGCAAACCAAAGCACCAACTTTAAGATATCAGCAGTCCATTTTGTTAGACAACTTTGCAACAATTTCTCCGGTATGTCAAGTTCATGAATAAATTATTTGGAGCAAAGTCTGTAATTTTTGTAGCAGCATTAATGCTTTCACATCTTTTCGTAAAAATAATATATTTTTCCTTTAAATTTTTTTAAGGAAAAATATATTATTCTTAAAATTGCCATTTGCTTCGCATTCCATCAGTCCAATCCATATATACTCCAAATAAAGTATTTCAAAAACTTGAACATAGAAATCTTGCCTCCTTATGGTCTCAAAATAATTTCAAACTCGTCTTAGGGATAAAAAAAAGAAATTTCGTCATAATTTAAAACGAAATTTTTAATTAGCCAAAATATTCAAAATTATTTTGAATCCTTGTTTTGTTTACCTAGAAGAGAAGAGAAAAACAAACAAAATATTCATAAATTTTTTGAATGTTAAAATTACCACTCAAATGTTCCTTTTTAATGTCAGGGAGACCCTTTTTGCGTCTTTCACGTTCATGCTCACGATCCTTCTCCTTATCTCGGTTATTGCGATCCCGGTCCCTTGAGGTGCGGCGACGATTAGAACGAGGTGAACGACTACGAGAGCGGGAACGGCTACGTCTGCCTCCTCCACGTCTTCCACTTCGGTCACGCGAACGAGAACGACTGCGACTTCGGCTGCGACGTCTCTTGTAACGATCTCTATCAGGTGTAGGACTACGAGAATCATTACCATCCAAATTGATAACCTATTTTGAAGAAAATTTTTAAAAAAAGAGATTTCAAAAAGAAAAATCGATATAATATTAAGTAAAAAAAAAAAAAACAAAACAATATTTTGCGAAATTAAAAAGTATTCGGAGAGAGGAAGAAAAGGAGCGGGAGTAGAATATGATAGAAATATGGTATGGGAAACGTAGACAATGTAGTAAGAAGAGGGCTGGGATATAGGTGATTTGGGGGGTATACGAAAAAGGAGGACAGAATGTGAAGAAGGCAAATAAAGACACCCAATGATATCTTTCCTCTATATAGAAGAATTAAAGACCTAGATTTGTTGGTTTATGCTCTCTTGAAAGACGATGGTGTTGACGTGTGTGCTTCTGTTACAAAAGGAAACCCTCTATATTGACATTCTCTCTCTCTCTTTCTGTGACTCATTTTTGAGGCTTCATATAACAACTTTCTATTCGTTCTGAATTTAAAGGCATTTGTGGCGATTGTGTCTCGTATTTCTTGGAATTTTTGAGCAATTTTTTTTTGTGTTTTTCGATTCGATTTTTGTCATCAAGTTAAGTGTTATGAATTATTTATATAACTTACCAGCTGCTGTCTACGCAAACGTTGTTATACCTTCAGATAGATCCCACAGAATTTCTTAATGGCCTTACCTTATTAGGGATTCTTAATGAAATTCCGACGCCATATTTATAAAAAAAATTTGTTTGCATAAAATTTATAAGTTTTCTTTTTTTTTTTTTGTAATAGTAATAAAAACTGAATCTAACAATCTAACATTAATTTCTGTGATAGAAATTTTTAAATCCATTTCTATTTTGTTTTATCATCAATTTTGGGAACATATGCAAAATGCCATTATGCATTACTTTAAGATGTTCGGTATGCAGACAACTCAGTTCTCTCGTTTAGATTATGAACCTTTTCACAAAACTCCAAGCATATATGTTTTGATTTTATATTTACTATATAAATTGAAATTGTTCATGGCTTTCGGAGTATTGATGATGCTATTTTTGCTTTGGTTGTGATTCGTTTTTGTTTTCAATGTATAACAACATTAGGTATAAGTGCTGATTTCTTTCGTATTTTTTTTTTTTTTTTGGTTTGCCATATATAAAAAAAAAATCACATTTACAACTGCACGTCAGCACGCATAAATAGAGATTATTGTTATTAATGGTTTCTACCACAAATTACTAATTTCTCTTGATCGTATTGTAGTAGTCGCTATTTCAAGAACAATAATTTCTATTTATTGTGTTTTATAATGAATGACTTTATATAAAAAAGTTATATAAACAACAAAACATCAATTGAACTTAAAAAAGTGGACTAGTAAGCTAGTTTGCCAAAACCCAAAATAAATATATTTTTTCAAAATTGTATAACTCTTTTTATAAGAAAATGTTAGATGAAATCTAGTTTTGGAGGCGTAATGTGAATGTCATATAAAAAGCTCTTTTATATGGAAAACATATTCAATGAATTTAAATAAGAAAATTTTCTCAAATCAAGCTGGCCACATTAATTTAACCTATATCTGAGTTCTATAATAAATGTATTGTCAACTTTAAATGCAGATAAAGGATCCAAGGACTGATAGGCGAATTTACCATAAAGAAATGTCGCTCTAGCCACTTCTATCATCTTCATGTTTGGATCTGTCTTGGATCTGAACGCAATTTTAATTTCGAAATTCTTATCTTCTCACTTGGATCTGAACACTATTTTAATTTCGACATTCTTATCTTCTCACATTATCCATTGCACTTTTTTAAGTTCATTTGAATGTATCTAGAAAAATAAACTAAAAGACATTGTAAAAAAATCGTTGGTACATACCTCTATGCCAATTTCCTCAGATACAAATTCCACTTCCTTTGATTCTTGATTTGAGGGTCCAGCAGATGAATTCTAAAATGAAATGATAAAAAAGATCGCATATGTTATCAGATTAGACGCGTCTCCAAATACACTGAACGTGCATAATGAATTTTCAAACTAGAAGGAAATAACTAAAATCAACGGGAGCCGACTTTGCATCGCACCAACCATAATAGGTTAGGTATAGATAGCGACAGCCCGATATTTTAGGCTAACTTAGACTATTCAACCCATTGTAATACCACAGTGGTGAACTTCTCTCTTATCACTGAGAGCTGCCTGATTCTATTTTTAGCTCATTGACAAGGGACCTCCTTTTTATAGCCGAGTTCGAACGGCGTTCCACATTGCGGAGAAGCTTGGAAACTCAGGAATGTCACCAGCCCTACTGAGTGGGGATTATCCACCGCTGAAAAAGTTTTTGATGTTTGGTCGAAGTTGAGATTGATTGAATCCATAACTCTGTGCGGGTATGATAACCTTTGCACCACGATGACTCCCAACCAGCCATAAAGAATTTGTATTTCAACACATTTAATATTTCATGTAGGACGAATTTTGGAAAAATTTATATACAGGTCCATTTATAAACCGATCTTACCCAACTTTGGAAAAAGGTACAGATTTAAGGCCGGTACTATGTTCATTCTTGCGAAAAAAAAAATATAGAAACCACTATTTCGCACATAGAAAGCGGTGTTTATTTAGGTAGCAGAGAGCGCTATTTAACAAGGAGCGATATTGAATTAAATTGGTGGTTGCTGCTTGCTATTACAAAATAACATTTTATTTTTCCTTGGGCAATTGATCTGCTACTCCTATGATCCTTTCTCTATTTTCGGAACAAAAATAGGATCCGTGTTTGTGTTATAAACCCACACAAATAGTTTTAATAAAGAAATTATTTCTTAATTCACACGATTACTTCCAACCAGCCGATTTTGTCTTTAACCATATTAGCCTCCTTCCATCTTGCTATGCTATGCCATCTTGAAGCAATTAACTTTTTAATCAAGATAAAAACATTAAATTAATTCAGTCAATGATTTAAAATTTTAAAACTTTTATTTAACCCTGGACAGTCATCCTTCGTCAAAATGACGACGCGTAATTTAATTTTCGATCTAAAAAGTATTTTAGTCGATTGGAAAATAATAATTTTAAGCTATACTAATTCAACTATTTTATGAAATTTTGTTTTATACTAATTAAAAACACATTGAATACGAAAATAAACTCAATTTTGGTTCACATTTTTGACGAAGGATGACGTGAGTGTACAAAAAATAAGGATGACTTTCCAGGGTTAAAAAATTAATTGATGCAATTAACTTGTAGACTAACGGCCATTTTCATGTATCTCCGTTAGGCTTTAACTCCCAGTTAACAGAAAGTAAAATCGAAATATCTTCTCTCCGGTTAACTTTAACTGAAACATTTTTATCAGTTGAATTCCTAACTGGCATATGGAATATATAGACAAGATGACAGACATGTCCATAGTATGGTTTTAAAGTTCGTTACCTAACGTAGCTCCGTTAGTGCTTCCTGAAAATGGGGGTAAGTCGCTTAAAAAAGTGATAGACATTTTTTTTAATTTTTAACTAAAAAATCAGTTAAGTAAGTAATTGAAAATAGTTACGTTTTTAATGAAAATGTTGCAATCAACATCAAATTGACTTTTAATTGAATCAAAAATTTAATTGAAATTTTCTAATGAAATCAATTAATTTTTTAATCAAGTATTTTTTTTTTAAGGTTCAATTAAAATTGTGATTGATACTATTATTTTCTTGATTGAAAACATTTCAATTAAAAAATTAAATGGATCAATTAATTTCACACAAAAATTGTTTTTTTTCTGATTCAATCATGAAATTAATCGATTCAATTAATTTTTTAATTGAAATGTCTTCAATCACAGAAATGATGGTATCAATTAAAAAAATTAATTGATCAAATTAAACAAAAATAATTGATGCTATTAATTTTTGTGAATGATTTATTTTTTTTTTTTAATTAGTTAAATCAATTAAATTTTTAATTGAATATTTTTTAAAACTCAAAAATTGTTTTTTTTCTGATTCAATCATGAAATTAATCGATTCAATTAATTTTTTAATTGAAATGTCTTCAATCACAGAAATGATGGTATCAATTAAAAAAAAAGTTGACCAAATTACATAAAAATAATTGATGCTAGTAATTTTTTTTTCGTTAAAAAAATTAGTTGAATCAATTAAATTTTTAATTGAATATTTTTTAAAACTCAAAATTGTTTTTTTTTCTGATTCAATCATGAAATTAATTTTTTAATTGAAATGTCTTCAATCACAGAAATGATTGATATTCAATTTTTAATTGAATATTTTTTAAAACTCAAAAATTGTTTTTTTTATTCAATCATGAAATTAATCGATTCAATTAATTTTTTAATTGAAATGTCTTCAATCACAGAAATGATGGTATCAATTAAAAAATTAATTGATCAAATTACACAAAAATAATTGATGCTATTAATTTTTGTGATTGATTTTTTTTTTTTTTTCATTAAAGAAATTAGTTGAATCAATTAAATTTTTAATTGAATATTTTTTAAAACTCAATTGAGACATTTATTGGAAAAATTTTCGTGAAATTTTTTTGTGTTCGTGATTGAATCAGAAAAAAATTTTTGTGTGTATGGATTCATATATAGGTCCTATATATGATAAACTGAAAACACCCTCGGATAAACCGAATATCAATTTTTTTGTTTTGCCCAAAAACAGAGTAACCAAAAAATTAAAAATTAGTGATTTGTAAACACTTATTTTATTGACCTAAAAGTTAGTGCACTGATACAAAATATATCCAAATTTTTTCGACTTTCAGAATACAGAATATCTATAGATTAACCGGGTTTCGGATTAACCAATTTTCGGTTTTTATAACGGAGTCTCATTAGCTGGTGTAGGTCTAGGATGTCCAAAACCTACACCAGCTAATGGGACTCCGTTATAAAAACCGAAAATTGGTTAATCCGAAAAAATCGAAATTGTTAAAAACAAAAAAAGTTAATAATTCATTGCAAAAAAACATGAACATTTAAAAATGGACTCGGGAGTAATTTGTGCTGTATATTCAGTGTGATAGCATTTTTAATCTGGTTTTGTGGTGCTGTGCTAATGAGATTTTGTATATAAAGGGTGATTTGTTAAGAGCTTGATAACTTTTTTTTAAAAAAAAACGCATAAAATTTGCAAAATCTCATCGGTTCTTTATTTGAAACGTTAGATTGGTCCATGACATTTACTTTTTGAAGATAATTTCATTTAAATGTTGACCGCGGCTGCGTCTTAGGTGGTCCATTCGGAAAGTCCAATTTTGGGCAACTTTTTCGAGCATTTCGGCCGGAATAGCCCGAATTTCTTCGGAAATGTTGTCTTCCAAAGCTGGAATAGTTGCTGGCTTATTTCTGTAGACTTTAGACTTGACGTAGCCCCACAAAAAATAGTCTAAAGGCGTCAAATCGCATGATCTTGGTGGCCAACTTACCGGTCCATTTCTTGAGATGAATTGTTCTCCGAAGTTTTCCCTCAAAATGGCCATAGAATCGCGAGCTGTGTGGCATGTAGCGCCATCTTGTTGAAACCACATGTCAACCAAGTTCAGTTCTTCCATTTTTGGCAACAAAAAGTTTGTTAGCATCGAACGATAGCGATCGCCATTCACCGTAACGTTGCGTCCAACAGCATCTTTGAAAAAATACGGTCCAATGATTCCACCAGCGTACAAACCACACCAAACAGTGCATTTTTCGGGATGCATGGGCAGTTCTTGAACGGCTTCTGGTTGCTCTTCACTCCAAATGCGGCAATTTTGCTTATTTACGTAGCCATTCAACCAGAAATGAGCCTCATCGCTGAACAAAATTTGTCGATAAAAAAGCGGATTTTCTGCCAACTTTTCTAGGGCCCATTCACTGAAAATTCGACGTTGTGGCTCGTTAGTAAGTCTATTCATGATGAAATGTCAAAGCATACTGAGCATCTTTCTCTTTGATACCATGTCTGAAATCCCACGTGATCTGTCAAATACTAATGCATGAAAATCCTAACCTCAAAAGAATCACCCTTTATATTTATATGAAATTCTACATATACTCGTTTCCAGATGGTGGATGTCAGTCACCAGTGCAATGGACATGTATATAATACTTAATTTTTATTAAAAGATTGTGTGCTAGTATAGGTTTAATAGTTAGTTTTAAGTCAATTTTTCCTGAATTGTACTAAATTCTATCAACATGTTGTCCTATAGGGCGTTGGTTGATTAAATAAATGAATAAATAAATAAATAAATGGAAATACAGAAAACCTGTTAACCGAACCCAGGTTATTAACAGTAAATGCCCTTTTTGGAACATCCAGGTTCGGTTTTTGTAAAACAATCCCTTTAACCGACTAATATAGTTAATTAGTTTAGTACAGTTGCAGTCCTTTATTTCCGTTTTATTTTTGAAGATTTAAAAAAAAAAAATTAGAAAAGTCACCAGCATTACTAAAGGCGATATTCCAAAGTTAAAGAACTTTTCAAGGATCCTAAGATATTGGAAGATAATTGCTAAATATTGCGAAAATTACAATGTATATTCAAGTGGAATAACGTATATCATCGTGATTTCTCTGTATTGAAATGGATTAAAAATATACGTTATTGAAGTTGGGGGTTAGGTTAGGTTAGGTGGCAGCCCGATGTATCAGGCTCACTTAGACTATTCAGTCCATTGTGGTATGGTGAACTTCTATCTTATCACTGAGTGCTACCCGATTCCATGTTAAGCTCAATGACAAGGGACCTCCTTTTTATAGCCGAGTCCGAACGGCGTTCCACATTGCAGTGAAACCACTTAGAGAAGCTTTGAAACCCTCAGAAATGTCACCAGCATTACTGAGGTGGGATAATCCACCGCTGAAAAACTTGTTGGTGTTCGGTCGAAGCAGGAATCGAACCCACGACCTTGTGTATGCAAGGCGGGCATGCTAACCATTGCACCACAGTGGCTCCCAAAGAAGTTGGGGGTTAATATCTTGAAAAATTTTATTTTAAGTATTCAGAGAAAAATTTTACGTTTTTTGAAACCTTCGTGTTTTTTATGCACAAACAGTGTTAATATTAAGCATAATAAAATTAGTTTATACTATTATGGATTTTTTTTTCATTTACCTTTAAAACATTTTGTAAATGCTTCTCGAATGCTTCCTCTTGCATACGGAGATTGTGTTGTTTGTCCTCTTGTTTGAATTTTGTGATATTTTGTAAAGTTTGTAATTGTCGCAATACATTGGGATCATTAAGCAATTGCTTGAGGTTATTATTCTGAAAATAAATTAAAAAATGCAATTAGTTTAAAAATATATAAAAAATTGTAAAAAGGAAATAAAATAACATGCAAACAAAAACTTAGCAACACTCTATAAGAATACAAGCTTTATATCCTGTTCCTGTATATCGAACGAAAGCTTTCTTTCGTATTCCAAACGAAAGAAAATTGAGTTTTGTTCTCTTATATCGAAAGGCAAGTCACTTCATATTTTGTTGTCGAGCAATAAACGAACATATACAATAAGTAAAATATTGTTAACATTTGAATGAATTCTCAGGCCAAAAATTTGAAAATACTCATTTTTGATAATCAATGTATTCTCATACAAACGAAACGACTTTCAAAAATATAAAAACCCAAGTTCATTCGAATTCGAGTGACTGCCTTTCCTTCGAATGGAGTTTCGTTCGATATACAAGAACAGGGCATTAGCATACAAATTTATCTCAATTTGGAGAAAAACTGAACGGTGGCTAAAGCTGTGTGACACGACGTTCGGAATCATGTTAGTTTAACATATTAAATGTTCTAAATATGGACTATATTGCATTTACACAAAATCCTTTGAAAAATGGATACCCACGGTCACCTAAAATTTGTCTCCTTATATGATATTAAAATTAAGGTTATTTCATTAAAACTTATATAACAAACGCCCTCACCCAACACTTTGGGGAGGTGTCCGGCTTTCAGAACGTCCAAGAGGTTTCACTGTATATGAATAATTCATTATTACCTGGTGCCAAATCTAATTCTAATCTCAATTTTTTGGTGAAAATCAGGCTATACATTAGCGCTCGACGGATGGGAATAAAACTAGCTGAAAGTCTCTTGAAATCAACTTTAAGCTATTAAAAAATTAAAAATTGCTTCGGTTCCGGCCTCATCACCACGATTGATAAAAATAATCAACCAAAAATTGGAGAAAAATTTATTATATTATATTAGAAAATTTCCTGAAAATGTTATCTCTATAGAAAATTTTGTCAAAATTTTATTTCTATAGAAAATTTTGTCAAAATTTTATTTCTATAGAAAATTTTGTCAAAATTTTATTTCTATGCAAAATTTTGTCAAAATTTTATTACTATAGAAAATTTTGTCAAAATTTTATTTCTAAAGAAAATTTTGTCAACATTTTATTTCTATAGAACATTTTGTCAAAATTTTATTCCTATAGAAAATTTTGTCAAAATTTTATTTCTATAGAAAATTTTGTCAAAATTTTATTTCTATAGAAAAATTTGTAAAAATTTTATTTCTACAGGAAATTTTGTATAAATTTTATTTCTATAGAACATTTTGTCAAAATTTTATTTCTATAGAAAATTTTGTCAAAATTTTATTTCTATAGGAAGTTTTGTCAAAATTTTATTCCTATAGAAAATTTTGTCAAAATTTTATTTCTATAGAAAATTTTGTCAAAATTGTATTTCTATAGAAAATTTTGTCAACATTTTATTTCTATACAAAATTTTGTCAAAATTTTATTTCTATAGAAAATTTTGTCAACATTTTATTTCTATAGAAGAATTTGCCAAAATTTTATTTCTATAGAAAATTTTGTTTAAATTTTATTTCTATAGACATTTTTATCAAAATTTTATTTCTATAGAAAATTTTGTCAAAATTTTATTTCTATAGAAAATTTTTTCAAAATTTTATTTCTATAGAAAATTTTGTCAAAATTTTATTTCTATAAAAAATTTTGTCAAAATTTTATTTCTATAAATAATTTTTTCAAAATTTTATTTCTATAAATAATTTTGTCAAAATTTTATTTCTATAGAAATTTTTGTCAAAATTTTATTTCTATAGAAAATTTTGTCAAAATTTTATTTCTATAGAAAATTTTGTCAACATTTTATTTCTATAGAAAATTTTGTCAAAATTTTAGTTCTATAGAAAATTTTGTCAAATTTTATTTTGTATAGAAAATTTTTTCAAAATTTTATTTCTATAGAAATTTTTATTTCTATAGAAAATTTTGTCAAAATTTTATTTCTATAGAAAATTTTGTCAAAATTTTATTTCTACAGAAAATTTTGTCAAAATTTTATTTCTATAGAAAATTTTGTCAAAATTTTATTTCTATAGAACATTTTGTCAAAAATTTTATTTCTATAGAAAATTTTGTCAAAATTTTATTTCTATAGAAAATTTTGACAAAATTTTATTTCTACAGAAAATTTTGTCAAAATTTTATTTCTATAGAACATTTTGTCAAAAAATTTATTTCTACAGAAAATTATGTCAATTTTATTTCTGTAGAAAATTTTGTCAAAATTTTATTTCTGTAGAAAATTTTGTCAAAATTTTATTTCTATAGAAATTTTTGTCAAAATTTTATTTCTATAGAAAATTTTGTCAAAATTTTATTTCTATAGAAAATTTTGTCAAAATTTTATTTCTATAGAAAATTTTGTCAAAATTTTATTTCTATAGAAATTTTTGCCAAATTTTATTTCTATAGAAAATGTTGTCAAAATTTTATTTCTGTAGAAAATTTTGTCAAAATTTTATTTCTGTAGAAAATTTTGTCAAAATTTTATTTCTATAGAAAATTTTGTCAAAATTTTATTTCTATAGAAAATTTTGTCAAAATTTTATTTCTATATAAAATTTTGTCAAAATTTTATTTCTATAGAAAATTTTGTCAACATTTTATTTCTATAGAAAATTTTGTCAAAATTTTAGTTCTATAGAAAATTTTGTCAAATTTTATTTTGTATAGAAAATTTTTTCAAAATTTTATTTCTATAGAAAATTTTATTTCTATAGAAAATTTTGTCAAAATTTTATTTCTATAGAAAATTTTGTCAAAATTTTATTTCTACAGAAAATTTTGTCAAAATTTTATTTCTATAGAAAATTTTGTCAAAATTTTATTTCTATAGAACATTTTGTCAAAAATTTTATTTCTATAGAAAATTTTGTCAAAATTTTATTTCTATAGAAAATTTTGACAAAATTTTATTTCTACAGAAACTTTTGTCAAAATTTTATTTCTATAGAACATTTTGTCAAAAATTTTATTTCTACAGAAAATTATGTCAATTTTATTTCTGTAGAAAATTTTGTCAAAATTTTATTTCTGTAGAAAATTTTGTCAAAATTTTATTTCTATAGAAATTTTTGTCAAAATTTTATTTCTATAGAAAATTTTGTCAAAATTTTATTTCTATAGAAAATTTTGTCAAAATTTTATTTCTATAGAAAATTTTGTCAAAATTTTATTTCTATAGAAATTTTTGCCAAATTTTATTTCTATAGAAAATGTTGTCAAAATTTTATTTCTGTAGAAAATTTTGTCAAAATTTTATTTCTATAGAAAATTTTGTCAAAATTTTATTTCTATAGAAAATGTTGTCAAAATTTTATTTCTGTAGAAAATTTTGTCAAAATTTTATTTCTGTAGAAAATTTTGTCAACATTTTATTTCTATAGAAAATTTTGTCAAAATTTTATTTCTATAGAAAATTTTGTCAAAATTTTATTTCTATATAAAATTTTGTCAAAATTTTATTTCTATATAAAATTTTGTCAAAATTTTATTTCTATAGAAAATTTTGTCAAAATTTTATTTCTATAGAAAATTTTGTCAAAATTTTATTTCTATAGAAAATTTTGTCAAAAATTTATTTCTAAAGAAAATTTTGTCAAAATTTTATTTCTATAGAAAATTTTGTCAAAATTTTATTTCTATAGAAATTTTTGTCAAAATTTTATTTCTATAGAAAATGTTGTCAAAATTTTATTTCTATAGAAAATGTTGTCAAAATTTTATTTCTGTAGAAAATTTTGTCAAAATTTTATTTCTGTAGAAAATTTTGTCAAAATTTTATTTCTATAGAAAATTTTGTCAAAATTTTATTTCTATAGAAAATTTTGTCAAAATTTTATTTCTATATAAAATTTTGTCAAAATTTTATTTCTATATAAAATTTTGTCAAAATTTTATTTCTATATAAAATTTTGTCAAAATTTTATTTCTATAGAAAATTTTGTCAAAATTTTATTTCTATAGAAAATTTTGTCAAAATTTTATTTCTGTAGAAAATTTTGTCAAAATTTTATTTCTATAGAAAATTTTGTCAAAATTTTATTTCTATATAAAATTTTGTCAAAATTTTATTTCTATATAAAATTTTGTCAAAATTTTATTTCTTTAGAAAATTTTGTCAAAATTTTATTTCTATAGAAAATTTTGTCAAAATTTTATTTCTATAGAAAATTTTGTCAAAAATTTATTTCTAAAGAAAATTTTGTCAAAATTTTATTTCTATAGAAAATTTTGTCAAAATTTTATTTCTATAGAAATTTTTGTCAAAATTTTATTTCTATAGAAAATGTTGTCAAAATTTTATTTCTATCGAAAATGTTGTCAAAATTTTATTTCTGTAGAAAATTTTGTCAAAATTTTATTTCTATAGAAATTTTTGTCAAAATTTTATTTCTATAGAAAATTTTGTCAAAATTTTATTTCTATATAAAATTTTGTCAAAATTTTATTTCTATATAAAATTTTGTCAAAATTTTATTTCTATAGAAAATTTTGTCAAAAATTTATTTCTATAGAAAATTTTGTCAAAATTTTATTTCTGTAGAAAGTTTTGTCAAAATTTTATTTCTATAGAAAATTTTGTCAAAATTTTATTTCTATAGAAAATTTTGTCAAAATTTTATTTCTATATAAAATTTTGTCAAAATTTTATTTCTATATAAAATTTTGTCAAAATTTTATTTCTATAGAAAATTTTGTCAAAATTTTATTTCTATAGAAAATTTTGTCAAAATTTTATTTCTATAGAAAATTTTGTCAAAAATTTATTTCTAAAGAAAATTTTGTCAAAATTTTATTTCTATAGAAAATTTTGTCAAAATTTTATTTCTATAGAAATTTTTGTCAAAATTTTATTTCTATAGAAAATGTTGTCAAAATTTTATTTCTATAGAAAATGTTGTCAAAATTTTATTTCTGTAGAAAATTTTGTCAACATTTTATTTCTGTAGAAAATTTTGTCAAAATTTTATTTCTATAGAAAATTTTGTCAAAATTTTATTTCTATAGAAAATTTTGTCAACATTTTATTTCTATAGAAAATTTTGTCAAAATTTTAGTTCTATAGAAAATTTTGTCAAAATTTTATTTCTATAGAAAATTTTGTCAAAATTTTATTTCTATAGAAAATTTTGTCAAAATTTTATTTCTATAGAAAATTTTGTCAAAAATTTATTTCTAAAGAAAATTTTGTCAAAATTTTATTTCTATAGAAAATTTTGTCAAACTTTTATTTCTATATGAATTAATAAATAAAATAAAACGTTTAATAGTCATTTCGAAATTCGATTTTGAGTTGGAATAGGAATGCTGAAAATTTACCCAAAAATCGAATGTTGCGGTTATTTGGCCTTATTGGCTTTGGATGAAATAAATGGAAATTGAATTGAAAAAATTATCCTTTCGATCATCACAAAGTCGAAAAATCGACTTTTCCAATTATCGAAAAAGCAGGAAAGTCGAATTTCTAAAATACAACAAAGTACAAAGTGTTATCGCCCGAACGGTTTAGACAGAACACCAAAAAATTCCAGCTTTATATCGGGTTCGGTTTGGGCTATAAGTAAGTCCTTTATCATTGAGCGAAATATAGAGTTAACCATCAACCAATGGGGTTGATCTTTCACAACTAACTTATAACTTTTAACCTATTTACAATAAAGTGTTTCACCAACTGTAGTACGAAATTGACAGTCTTGTACCTAGACTGTTCATTAACATGGAAATACAGGACATAATTCGGTAAGGACTTTTTGCCAAACAGGTATATACTACTCTGTTTGTATGCCAACCCAGAACGAATAATACTTAACTTCTCGCCAAAATGATTTACGGCGGTGGTTTATCCCATCCAATGCAAAGTTGGTGATATTTATCAGTATTTTAAAGCTTATCTATTGATAGAGACATTTGCATCAACGACTACCGATTTTCTTTTTGTGAACATGTTGGATTTTTAAGCTTGTTCTTTGTAATAGAAGAACGTATTTTGAAAATAGAAATCTCTGTGCTTTAAAACGGGTCATAAAACGGGTGATAAAAGACAACTGGAGAGACTGTGTATAAAAACCGATCATATGTGGACAACTACCTCTCACTCCTAAATCAGCAGTCATGTCCGAATTGTGAACTCTCACAACAAATTGTTGAATTTAAGCAGAATCTTGTCGATTTTTCAATAATCATAAATGCAAAAAGTCGAATATTTCCAATATGGACAAAGTGGAAACGAGTCGCAAAATTGTATCGATAAAATAGAGAATTTTTCTAAACCTTTGTCCCTCATGTCACACAGTTTAATCTCTTGAAATATTAAAAAAATATATATTTGTATAACTAAACTAAACTTAAAAAAGATATTTTTTGAATAAATTTGTTTACATCTAAAAGATTGTTGGAATTCTTTGTAGTTTCACATTCCACACTACTTGCATCATCATCCATGTGATGACTTTCATCATAATCGTGTGAACTACGCTGATATTTATTATACGTTTCCGGATGATGTATCTTTATCGATTCCAATGTTGATTTAGAATGCTCTCGTGATTTCGAGGTGGATGTGGATGGCATATTGGCTGAATTATTTGAACGTTTGCTATGTTGTTTATGGTCCATTTGTCGATTACTGCTACTACGCACAGCTCTTTGTGGACTTACAGACTAGTTTATAGTATTGAATACCATGACAATATATTTTTTTAGATGATCCATGGTAGCATTAATAGAAAGTTACAAATAATATTATTATATTAAATACGTTTGATTATGGACAACGGTAACTTTGCACATTTAATATTTGGCTAGAGATATATAATGAAAACACAACTTACCGACAAATCTGCTAAGCCACTAGAACTTCCAGCCATTTTGTCATCACCAGCTTGGCCACTTCCTCCTGCTCCAGCACTCATACTGACATCCATGGAGCCACCAGAAGTATTCAAACCATTTGCTTGCGATGAATCATTTGGAGCAGAATTGCCCATACCACTGGAGCTAGCAGAAGTGGTAGGAGGCATGGAATAAATGGGATGATTTGGGTCAGCCAAATCGAATATTGGCTGTATAACTTCGGGGGCAAAAACATTATTTTTTTGCCATAAATTGAGCACACGTATAATGCGACTTTTGTCTTCGGGAGCACAACGAAATAAATTCGCAAATGTTTCCTTCATATTACGGGCAAAACGTGGAGCGAATACATCCTTTTCTGGTCCAAATTGATGGCGTGATTGACGCACAATCGAGTCAATTACATAGAGGCCAGGTACTTTGTACTCTGGTTTGCATTTCAGTATGAATTTTTCAACACTTTGAACAACATGTTTGTAAAATTTTATCGCTTTCATGGCCGACCGAGTAATGGCGGCCATTTTAGCTTTGGATATGGGTGGTTTGCCTTCATATAAGCCTGAAAGCTGAAAAAAAGAAAAACAAAAAAAAAACAAACATTAATCAAGAAATATAATAAACGCATTAATTATTTTAACTAGCAGCTGCATTATTTTTGAAACCCCCTAATGAATATATTAAAGAGGTTTCCAGACAACATATTTGTTGATTTCTGAGAATAGAGAGTCAACTACTACGAATCTATATGCGCAGACGTCACTTGTAAGAACATATGCTACCAAGGCCAAAATCATTTTTGGTAGTTTTAATAAATATAAATGCTTTAACTCTGAAAGTGTTGCTATAATAATAATAATAATAATAATAATAATATCGCGCCTAAAAGTATGCTTCAAATTTTTTGATTCCAAACTTAGAAGACATCTGGGATCGACAACATTTTCGGCGTCGGCACTAATGTTGTCATCTGGGAGCTGGGAACATTTCGGCCCACGGCACACGTTAGATATGTGCCTTGATGTGCTTTTATAAGGTTTGGTGGTCCTTATTTGAGCATAATTTTCTATGCGAAATAGGGCTGTCACTCGGGATAAATCCCGGGATTCGGGATTTGTTAAATTGAATTAAACTAAATTAGTTTAATATACAACAATTAACAATTTTTTAGCGCTGTAGATTGTTATCCCGAAATTTTCGGAAAATCCGGAATTCTATATATTGAAATCCCGAATCCCATGATTTATAAAAATCGATCCGGAATGACAGCCCTAATGCGAACACTACTAATCACAACAAACGTGGCTGTCCTGCATCTTATTCGATCCCGGGAACAGAGGATCAAAACAGAATTTATGTAATTGGCTGGCATATTAACAAGTCAAAACCTCACTTAAAGTCTCAATTTGATGTTTTCATTACTTACCTCTGTATTAAAAGCTACTACGGTTTCCATTTTTGTCTGTCGTCTTCTCTTATCCTAGCCGACAATTGGTTCGGTGTCCAATAAAAAAAAAAGTTGCAGCAGAATTTTTTTTGCTTCACTACTTTTCTTCACTCGTTTTCAGTTCACCAACTACGGTACTAATTTTTTGAGTTTCATAGTAGTTTTTTCCAACTATTTCTAAATTAACAATATGTAGGTTTTATTGAAGAACTGTTATTAATTAGTGAAAACTTATTTCTAGCACATTTGGGATTTAAATTTGTAATTTTTACGATTCAATCGTGTAAAATTTTTCTTCTTAATCTGACGCAAAAGGAGAGTAAGTGAGAGAGCAGATAACGGGGTTGCAAAATGGCGACATACAGTGTTGTAGTGTTGTATGAGGCAGCACAATGTATGGAGGTAACTAAATCACGCCGATTGGCGTGGGACGTTATTAAGCGTATAGATAAACAAACTCTGTATAAACTAGAAAATCTTTAAATTCAACTTGCTTTCAATTTGAAATTGAATTTGTTCACAAATCATTTGGTTCACTAATTTTGGATAAAGGCGGGTATTAAGTTCGAGTTTAAGCTAGTACAAATATCACGTTTTCGCACGAAAAACTGTTATACTCCATATAAAAAACGTTAGTGCGGAATAAATGCGAAATCTTTGCTTTGAGTATTTTAAAGCACATATTTATTCAACCCTGGATTTCTCGTACGAAAAATAGTCGGGCATATTACTTCGCATAAATAAGGTAACATCCCTGGGTTTGAGACCCTATATACGGAGATAGATGAAAACGTTCGTTTTTCGCAGAAACGAACTTAGTACTAAACATTAGCCGCTGAAATCTACATTTTTTCACGATTACTTTTCTTTATTAATCCACCTTAAAGGTGAGTATTAAGTTCAAGTTTAGCCGCTAAAATCTCTAAAGTGACAACTAAATCAGTAAGAAAAATCCATGAAATTATACAAATTTGTTGCAAATTTTATTATAACTTGATGGGGAAAAGTCCAAAGCAAATGCTCACAAAGTTTGTATTCCTTAAAAAGGATTATTAAAGAAAAGTAATCGTGAAAAAATGACGTTTTTAGCGGCTAAACTCGAACTTAATACCCACCTTAAAGGGGGGTATTAAGGTCGAGTTAAGCCGCTAAAATCGTCATTTTTTCACGATTACTTTTCTTTAATAATTCATTTTAAGGAATCCAATCTTTGTGAAAATTTGCTTTGGGATATTCCCCATCAAGTTATAATGAAATCTGCAACAAATATGTATAATTTTATGGCCTTTTTTTTTACTGATTTAGTTTTCACTTTAAGGCCGGTACTCTGTTCGGTTTTCGCGTTGAAACTCCATACAAAATTAAAAAATGCGAAAAACTAGCGAAATTTTTCCATTTGTGGTACTTTGTTTTTTTCGAGTTGAAAAACTGACGTTTATAGCATGGCGCCATTTGCAATGTGAATTAAGAAATAATTTATTTAGTAAAACTATTTTTGTGGGTTTATAACACAAACACGGATTATATTTTTGTTCCGAAACTATGCAAAGGATCATAGGAGCAGCAGATCAATCGCCCAATGAAAATAAAATGTTAATTTTGTAATAACAAACAGCAACCACCAACTTAATTCAATATCGCTCCCTGTAAAATAGCGCTCCTAGTTACCTAAATAAACACCGCTTTCTATGTGCGAAATAATGGTTTCTATAAAAATTTTTCTCAAGAATGAACATAGTACCGGCCTTTAGTGAAAAAATTACGATTTTAGCGGCTAAAGGTGGGTACTATGTTCGGTTTTCGAGTTGAAAATCACTTTATTTTCGCGATTACTTTTCCTGAAATAATCAAAATTATAAATTAAAACCAAAATATTCCTGTAAAGTCTTGCCGAAATCTAGGGGAACAAGAAACTGCGCATCAATTGAATTAATTTATCTGCTTCATATTGAACTGTTTTATTAAAGTAACCGCGAAAATTTCAACTCGAAAAGCGAACGTAGTACTTACCTTAAGGTAGGTACTATGTTCGGTTTCCGAAGCGAAATCCCATACAAAACCAAAAATGCGAAAAACTACCGAAATATTTTTTCATTTGTGGTACTTTGTTTTTTTTCGAGTTGAAAAACTGACATAAAGTGCATAGTCCCTAATTAGGTCGGCTTTAAATCCTTCCATATGTTGAGATTAGTTAGTTTCAAAACATGGCGCCATTTGTAATGTGAATTAAGAAATAATTGATTTATTCAAATGATTTGTGTTAAATTAGAATACAAAAGTGGTTCGCGTTGTTATTTAAAAATGCAATTAGATTGACGAAATAAAAATAACGGAGTGCTATATGTATATAACATATATAACAGCATCTGGTTCTGTAGCCGTTTCTGCCACAGTAGCATCTGCCCTCACATCCCTGACACCCACAATTGCAGCCACTACATCAGCTACAGTGAACAACTCCAACATAGCAACCTCAACACCTGCCACGACCACAGTGGCTGTGACCGCAAATATTGTATTGCAACAACCAAATACAACGGCCGCCCAAGTAGTGAGTGGTCCCATTGGGGTGGCAGCAAATACTACTCCAACATTAGCCACTATTACTAATTCTTCAAATGCAATATCGACTGTTGCTGCCGTTAGTAATACAAATGCAATACTAATGCAATGGTGGTTTCACAATCATCCACAATAGTATCACCAGCAGCTGGATCGAATGTTGTTGTTCCCACCACTACAATGGCTTTAGCAGGAGCTACCGTGGGACTTAAGTCTGGTCCAGATATTACAATGACATTGAACCGTATAAATACGGCAGAGAATGAAGTTGATGTGGAGGAATGTTTACCAGGTGATGTTGTTAAATTGGATTTTGCTGGCGAAGAAGTGGCTGGGTGAAATTTTACCCCTAAGGAATGTCTTCTAGGAGTTTCCAATCGGCGACCGGTGCCCGTTGGAAACTCCGCCTATTACAACAGTACCATCATCGCTTCAGCCATCAGCAACAATAGCATTCCATCAGCGTCATATTGTAGAGATACAACCAGGCCACCATTTATCATCATCCCCTGCTAATTTAGAATTGACTAATGTTATGCTACATAATGTTTGCACAGAACACGAAGAAGTAGAAGAAGCTAATTGTCATAATACTGCAGATGTAATCGATGAAGATTTCTTTTTTAAAATATGCTTAAAAACGATTTCGTCTTATCTCTGTAAACCCAGTGCTTCTACATTCAACACCCATTTTTTACAAAGAAATGAATTGTATTTTTTTTTATTATTTTACCGCTCCTCGTAATTGCTCCCTTTTCTATTTGTTAAGCGAGCTCGTTTTGTGTGTGTAAGAGGCGTAAATGAATGAGAACTGAACAAAAGAAATGTTAATGCAATTTTAATTTTTAATGGAAACAACATGAAAGCTAAATATGAGAAATGATAATTAAAAATTTTTAAATATAACAATATTAATGAAAGAAAGCTGATAATCCAGAAAAGAAAACATTGTGTTCTAGGGTCTTTAATTAGTGTATAAATGTACAAATTAATAATAAATCATAATAAAATTATAATCGAACTTGTTTTATTTTTATATACCGGGGTATAAGTAATTGGGTGGTCTTATACGTTTTATACTTTTTAATATAAAATTAGTAAATTTTTCTGAACAAAGTTATATCCAAAATAAATGTTTATAGCAAATAATTAAATAATTTTTATTTAAATAGCAAAATAATTTTCTTGTATTCATCATTTGTCCAAAATGATTGCGATAGGCTGGAATGAAACGATTTAATTTCGTTGTGGCTTTTAAATTTCAGTTAGCGGCATTCTTGCATTTTATCAATTCAAAACACTGGTTGAATTTCATAACGTGACTGAAATAGTTATTGGAACTTATACATTGGGAGAGTATAACATCCTTCAGTAAACCAGCCAATTGCTTCTCAATGTATTAATTCTGGTATAGAACACTAACATCCCTTTGTGACGAAATATAAGTCGGGAACAGTGACTTTGGCTTAGGGACTACCCTTGAACTTGAGTTATGGGCTTAAGTTGGTTGTTCCCCCCGATGTAACAACATTGGCAAATGAAATGGCGTTATTATCCTTTGTGGGAACCGTGGTGGTGACCACTGGATTTGAAATTGCTAGTGAGGCGGCACCAGCATGGTATTGCAATGCGATTGTGTAGATATTGTGGAGACCAACGAATTAAGTTTGTTGATGAATGAGTCCATTGCTGCGCATGATGTAAAAGTTAGCATAACACCGGAATTATATGTTTTTTTGATGTGCGTTACAAATTGACGGTATCCATTTGGAAAAGCTGAAGAAGACAATGTACCACATGTTGTAAAAGCTGTTGCAGAATGTGGTAAGACACCAGGAGTAGAGCGGCTGGAGCTTTATTCTTAACAATTATTAGTGTCCAGTGCTGTATGAGATTTTTTTGCAAAACAATCCAAAAACTGGTAGAAAAACACTTTTCAAAACAATTATCATGAATGCGTGTATGTAAACAATCAGCTGCTGCGTATGTATAAGTAAAAATAGTATGACATTTGGCGATGTTGTCAATTAAATTGCGGAGAAATAAACGCGGAATAGCTCCAAAATAGCTGTTTTCTTCGTTCGAAATGTATTGTCAACACTCTCATTTTTCAACGCGAAAGAATGGTTAAGTGAAGTTTTTTTCGTGCCAACAAACATAGTACCCACCTTTAAAGGTAAGTACTATGTTCTCTTTTCGCGTTGAAATTTTCGCGGTTACTTTACTAAAACAGTTCAATATAAAGCAGATAGATTAACTCAATTGATGTGCAATTTCTTGTTCCTCTAGATTTCGGCAAGACTTTACAGGAATATGTCTGCTTTCATTTATAATTTTGATTATTTCAGGAAAAGTAATCGCGAAAATAAAATGATTTTCAACTCGAAAACAGAACATAGTACACACCTTAAACTCGAACTTAATACCTTAAGCCGAGTATTATGTTCAGTTTTCAAGCTGAAAACCAGCTTGTTTCCACGGTTACTTTTTTAAATTAATTAAATTATAAATATAAAATGGCTGACAATCAATTCCTTAGATGTTTCCATTCATTATTTCACAAGGCTTTATAAAAATATAATCGTCTTCATACAGATTTTTGTGCTTTTAATTTTGTGTGTTTGGTGAAAAATACGAACATAGTACTAGCAGAATAGCGCGGAATAAATCTTTGTTTTGAGCATTTTCAGACACATATTTATACAACCCTGGATTTTTCACACGAAAAACTAGGCAGGCATATTATTTCGCATAAATAACATTCCTGGGTTTGAGACCCTATTTACGGAGATATATGAAGATATTCGTTTTTCGCAGAAACGAACTTTGTACTACGCATAAGGTGGGTATTAAGTTCGAGTTTAAGCTGAGTACTATGTTCAGTTTTCAAGCTGAAAACCAGCTTGTTTTAACGGTTACTTTTTTAAATTAATTAAATTATAAATATAAAATGGCTAACAATCAATTCCTTAGATGTTTTCCATCCATTATTTGGCAAGACTCGATCAAAATATAATCTTCTTCATAAATATATTTGTACTTTTAATTTAGTGTTTTGGTGAAAAAACCGAACATAGTACTCACCTTTATAAGCATTTCAAAACAAGTCATTTTCTCCATCCCCAAGTTCAAAATACAAGTACAATATGCTCTGACTAAACAAACTCTTTTTAAAATATACGTCAAATTATTGAAATAAATTTTATAGAAAAAAACGAATACACAAAATTTACAGTCAATGCAAGACCAGAAATGAACTTTTCCAGTGAGTGAGGACGAATATGCAACAACAACCTTAGGGCTGTTTTCTTTTAGCACTGGATGCAACATTTGTATGAGCTATCCAGAACACCGTTGCACTGGTGTCCTTTCCAGAACATCTCATCAGTGCAAGACGCGCCGATGTTGCCAGATTGTATTTTTATAAAGTGACGCTTCTTCGATTCACAATAGTACTTTCCCTGCCAACATTTTTTGAATTTGGGGGCGCTTCTGAGAATCCCCAGTACGTTGAAAACAATCATATACGATATCAAAAACTCGTCGGAAAAGCGCCGTCACTATTGAGAAGTTGTACCACGCCAAGTTACTACAAAAAGGTTTCGCATGAGTGCAATTATTAGGTGCCTTTATAGATCAATTTAGTACGACGCCAATAAGAGACCCTCCAAACAATCAGAAAAAGCACATTTTAAGATAGTGGTAAAAGAATCATTGTGGTCGAGTAAAACACGTTTGTTTAGATATTTACAGCCTGTTTCTGTATGTCGAACGAGCTCTATCGATCGACTGAAATGCAAAGAAACAGCTGATTTTTGGTTATAAATTCAGCTGTTTGTCTCCATTTCAGTCGATCGATAGAGCTCGTTCGACATACAGAAACAGGCTGTTAATAATTTGATTAATTATTTACAAATTCTTAAAAATATAACATTTATACCACTATCACATCACATTTAACATAATTTTTTGCATTAATGATGAGGTAGAGTTACAAGTAGCGAGTTACATGTTGCAGCGTCTATCAGCCAGTATTTTTATTCGATGGAGGCAGCGTGTCTGTAAAATATTTGAAAAACAATCACTTTATTCCATTTGGAAAATCAAAAATTGTTCACCAATATACCTTTCACAATTTTAAGCGTAAAATCTATGTTTTCAGAACTTTATTTTCGTTTTTATTTAAATAAAATATAACAAGCTGGTTGCGCTTGGCGTTTCACAAAAAATAAAATGGCTTTTGTAAAAGTAGTGATGGCAAAATACATGTATGAAGTACATTTTGTACTTTATGATATGCTGCCCCCCATCACAGTAGGATGGTTGTAGTGACATTTACGAGTCTGTGGTAGCGATGAAGATGAAATGGAACTTTGAAATGCTGGCAGGGTTATTGTGACTAATTTATCGAAAACCAAGAAATTCAAAGTGGAACAGTGTCATAAATAATCGCAGCAGTAAATATTTATTACTAATTTGAGCATTTCATACATTAACAATGCAAGCTTTCTAAAAGAAAACAACCCTCTTATTGGATTTAGCCAGTAATGTAATATGGCGTTCTCACCAAGCAAGTTTTGGGTTTTAAAATATTGTTACGTTTTTATATTTAGGCGTTTTTAATTACCCGACAATTAAAACACAGTTCTTTTAAATAACGACAATCTACAATTTATTTACTATGACGTCACACATTACAATTCGTTCACACTGAAGTTATTCGTTTGACGCTTTAATTAAGACTGACTCGTTAGCAGCATGCGAGCGCTTTTATATATGACGGTGAGGCAATACGAGAACATTCTGGTAGCACTACAATATTCTGGCAACGCCAGAACATTCTTAGACAATGCTAGAAGGATCTACGACCATTAAGTTGTTTACCTGGTGGCTGCCAAACACATACACACTCACATAGATATATGCTCGCACTACTACAACAACAACAATAATGACAATAGACAATGAGATGAAATGAAATGAGAATGCAGAATAACAAAGCAAAGGGGTTGCTATTCTATGAGAGAGTAAGAACTAACATTTCGGTAAGCAAACAAAAGAACATAAAAGAAATTCAGGAAAATACTAGAAAATGAATAGATGATTCCAACAAGTGATAGCGAAATTTTATCGTTACAATTTGAAATTTTAAATTAACGGAAACTAATTTAAATAAACTTATATCTATAATTATCAAATTCGTAACAATATTTTCCCTTTATAAGCATTTCAAAACGAGTCGTTTTCCCCATAAATTTCATAGAAAAAACGAATAAACAAAGACTTTGAAGAACATAGGGGTGTGAAAACAACTAAAAAAATATCTTCCCTTTGCGATCGGGGTATTTATTTGAACAAACTGTGTGTATATTTCAATTCAGAGTAAATGGGAATTTTGAGTTTCCATGGCAACTGTCAAATTAAAACATCTCAACTCGTTGTGAACGGTGAATTGTTTTGAAAAACGAATATGAAAACGGGTCAGTGGGAACATAGCATAACTGCAACAACTTAATAAAACGTCTTTGTCAACACTGTTAATTAATCGTGTGGCAACACTGTTTCCTTTTATCAATGACGTAGATTTCACGTAAACGTAAATAAAGTTGTTTTTCCATTAGCTCTATTTAAACTGTCGATAATGGCTATCAACCATAGACCCTTGGATGAATTAGACGCTCAGCTAATAGAACTGATAAAGTCCTCACCTTGCATATATGATCCACAGAATATTGATTTTCGATTTGTTCAAAAGAAAGATTTACAATGGGTAAAAGTTAGCCAGGCGCTAGATATGTCTGATGCGGATGCACGCAAAAGATGGACTATTTTAAGAGATCGTTACTCCCGCGAACTGAAACTTATGAGTTTGCATCCTCGAAGTCAGGATCTTGGAAGAAGTGAATTTTTCCATAAAATGGATTTTTTGCGAAGATTTGTTAAAAGACGTCGATCTCGAAGCAAGCGGAATGATATAAATTCTCCATTTTCCTTTGAATCAATAGAAATGCATCCCCAAATGCATGAAATCCATGAAATAGAAGAGAGTCAAGATTCTATGTACCATAGAAATTATGGGTTTGTAGGCGAACACAACCAAAAACCTGAGGAAACTCTTGCAAATCGTCAGGAAACGCATGCCTATAGAGAATATGAAGCAGGTATTAAGAGAATATGGAAATATATATTAGAAATGCACAAATTTTAATAATAATTTCGATTTAGATTCGATTGAAGGAGACTTTTCAGAAAATCTAGACAATTCTTATACTTCGTCATCCATTAACATCAAGACAGAAGAAAATGCTGCTATATCCCAATCTACGACTGATCACAATGAAATGAAATCCGTACCATCTATACATAATACCAGCACGGATAGTGAAGACTTATTTTCCAAGGTAATAGCATCGTATTTGAAGAATCTATCGCGGCGCTATAAAATTAAGGCAAAGGTTGAAATGATGCAAGTATTGGAAAAGTACATTGAAATAGAGGAGAATGAGAAGGCATAGTACGACTGTTCAAATGTAGAATCTATAGTTAAGTTCTAATATATCAATTATAATTGTTTAAAAAGAACGATTTTTCGTTATATACTATGGGGTTGAAAATGCATCAGAATATATAGATGATAGTTAAAGACCAACGAAATCAAGTTGCAGAAAATCAATTTTGAAGACCAAAAATGCGAGTGAACACCTTGCTAAGTTGTAAAGTATAATAATAAGGGACGCGAAATTGAAACAACACATCAGTCCCAGTATTTTTCAATGTTTTCAACTAAATAACCGCCCAAAATTAATTCGGTGGTCGGCAAACACCTGTTCTATTAATCGAATAGTTCTATGCAAGTCATAGAGGTCATAGAAATCGTGCTATTTTGTATCATAGGTAAAAAAAAATTATACATCTTTTATAATTCTTTCTTTTATAGTTGGCTCTACTTCTTTCGCTCCCAACAAGAACATGTAAAATGTTTCAAACGTCCATTCAGTATAATGTTGAATCACCTTTTTTTATATAAAAACCTTCCCAAGATAAGTCTTAACAAAAATCTTCATTAATTATGTCGGTATTAACAGCTAAACCACGCTCTTTTAAAGCTTTGGATATAAGACGATGTTTCTCTTGTCGTTGTTCCTGTTCGCGACGCTGGGCATCAAGAATATCGTCCACTGAGATTTCTTTAAGAGGTAATTTAGATTCCTTTTCACGGTCCTAAAATGGAAAGCATTATACAAAAAAAAATTAACCAGAGTTTTATTTTCCCCCTTTTATTTAAATTATTTATCCAACATCCCAGAATCCCTTAAATATCCCTCTGTCTACTTACGATTTCTCCTAGTAGCACAACATTCTCTCCACGTATAATAAAAACTCCTCGCGGTATATCACCGTATTCATTCCCAACATGAATACGTTCTATGGTGCGATGTAAAACTAAATTCGCAAATTGGTCAACCGAACGGAGGTATCCAATTAATGTTCTCCCATCACGTAGCAATACCATTAATTTTTCTAAACAAAAAATGAAGAAGAATAAGGATGAATTAAATCTTTTAACTATATACTTACTGTCTACTTCTTCTAATAGATGTGCAGTGCCAGCCAAAGGATTTAAATCATCCATATTTTAATAGATTTTATTTGGGAGGAATGCGAAAGTCGAATATAAATAAACACAGAGAGAATAAAAACACAAGAGGACAACAATTTCTCTTCTACAAAAACAACAAATGTCAACCGTATAGATGTCGCACACATAGACCTTATAATACATAGATGATCCACTATTCTCTTTAAAAAAATGTGTCAGTTCCAAAAATTAATTTTCTGACATTTCGTTTTGATTTTTTCGTAAAGAGTCAGTCCCAAACACGAAGCATTTTCTTCTGTGTTGTTCGTAAAGAGCAATGCTGCTCAAAATTAAAATTCGTATTTTCGCGATTTTGGTCAGAATTTTTGTTCAAATATGAACTTTTAATATATTAATTTATTTATAAATCCTCTGGTGCATCATAAACGGTCTAATTTTGTGCAAAATTGGCAAACTACAAAAAGGAAAACGAAAGAGATTGTAAGCGTGCTCTTATTTTTCTCGTTTATTCTTAATCTTCGGAACTGTCAAACATAGTTTGACACCCATGGCTCATCAATGTATTATAAGGTCTATGGTCGCACAATGCCTGCAGCTTTGGTATTACCGACGTTGCGGTCGAAGCGCTGTTTTGATAAATTGTTTATAAAGGCATCGGCAGTTATAATTTCAAATTGTCTGCCAAAAAATTTAATGGAATGAAAACATTTATAAAAAAGAACATTTGTTACTACAAAGTAGGTTTTAGATCCTATTTTCTTTACGTTTCGTAAGTTCGGCAGAGAACTGAACTGGGTGACGCCGACGCAAACTGTATGATATTTGAGAGAAGCGACGACAAAAACTGCATGATATTTAGGGCTGTCACCCGAGATAAATCCCGTCTCGAAATTAATCCCGAATCCCGGGATTTTTCGGGATCCCGAAAAAATTCCAATTTGTTAAATTTGTGGCTTTTTAGCATTATTTATTATTAAATTTGAGTCTTCATTCAGTGCAAATGGCCCTTAGATTTCATAGAACAATGAGTTCATGTGAAATGGAATTCGTGCAACATAAAATAAAAAGTAATGAAAAAAGGACAATATGCCAAGATCGCGTTTATCTGATAAAAATGTTAATTAGGATACCAATTTGAAATTGCTATTTAATTTACTCCTATGTTCTTTTTTTTTTGTTAAAAAATTTAGCTAAATTAAATTGGTTTAATGTATGTACAACAATTTTTGGCGATGCATTTAAAGAATCCCGAAAAATCTCAGGATTATTTATTTTGAAATCCCGGGATTTATAAAAATCGATCCCGAATGACAGCCCTAATAATATTGGAGAAATTTTCCTCATGGCTGCCACCTACTGCTTCACAGTTTCGTTCTCTTGTGTTTTTATTCTCTCTGTCCATGCCAGAGAATAAAAACACAAGAGAACGAAAAGCGCTCTTCTACAAAAACAACAAATGTCAACCTATAGATGTCGCACAATTCCTGTCTCTTTGGTATTATCGACGTTGCGGTCGAAACGCTCTTTTGATAAATTTTTTATAAACGCATCGACAGTTATAATTTCAAATTGTCTGCCACTAACGTTTGGGCCATTCTGCAAGTAATCATTGTGAATTGTTGTTTAAGCTGTGTTTCGTTTGGCAACCCTGCCACGAAAAGGGGTAGAATGAAAGAATAGCACAAAAACAGCTTGCAAAATTGGACATTATTAGCTAATTTAAACGAAATACACACAGCCGGAAGAGAAAAAATGGGCGATATATTCAAAATATATAAAATTCTCTTTAATTTGAGACGGAACTGCCTTACCGCCCGACGAAATTCTTAGAACGGCTTAGAACCTTTGGATTTTTAAAATATTGCGGAAAACTCTTTTGTATTAGAAAAGGGATCCATTAAAGGAATCTATTAAAATTAACTTACATCATTAAAGACACTATTTTGCACGAATGAAATTTTCTGCTGATAACGTCAATGCATTTCAGAAAATAAACAACCAAAAATTTTTCGTTGTTTACTTAACGATGTATTGATTGTTATCTGCAAAGAAAACAACACAGCTGATTTTAAACGATTGGAAACGTAGTTTAAAACGACTACCGAATAGCTTGGTTGTTATTTTTCTTGTTATCCCTTCTTATCGATGCGATTCATCGTTAAAATTCTATACAAACACGAACATGTCGACTTTTTCAAATTTTACAAAGTAGATTTTTGATTTTTTATAATTTTGTCAAATTTTCGATTTTTCCGCTAAAAGTTGATAAGTGAATATTGGCCAACATCATAAATCGATTTAAAATGATTTTCAAAAATTTGTTCTACAAGAATTGAGTCACAAGATGTCCTTGCCATCGTAGATTGATACTACATCTTTGGAAAATTATTTGTAAAAATATTACTTTATTCCATTTTGCATTTCGACAATTCTCACTAATAAAAAAAATCAAAATTTCATTTCATTTTATAGAACATATTTGTAATTCAACAAATTAATCTACTCCCCTGCCAGCATTACAAAGTTCCATTTCATCCTCATCGCTACCACAGACTCGTAAATGTCACCACAACCATCGCGAACTGTGATGGGGGAAGCATATCAAAAAGTAGAAAATGTACATGAAAGTATTTTGCCATCACTACTATTAGAAGAGCCATTTTATTTTTTGTGAAACGCCAAGCGCAACCAGTTTGTAATATTTTATTTAAATAAAAACGAAAATAAAGTTCTGAAAACATAGATATTACGCTTAAAATTGTGAAAGGTATATGGTGAACAATTTTCGACTTTCCAAATAGAATAAAGTGATCGTTTTTCAAATATTTTTCCAGGCACGCTGTCTCCATCGAAAATAAACAAACTGGCTGATAGACGCTGCAATATGTAACTTGCTACTTAAAACTCAACATCATTCTTTTATTAATGCAAAAAATTATGTTAAATGTGATGAGATAAACCGAAAAATTTTATATTTATAAGAAATTATAAATGCTTAATCAAATCAATAAACATCAACACAATCGTGTTTTACTTGACCACAATGATTCTTCTACAATTATCTTAAAATGCACTTTTTCTGATAGTTTGCAGGGGTTCTTATTGGCGTCCTTCGAAATTGATCTAAATAGGCACCTAATAATTGCACTGATAAGAAACTTTTTCGTAGTAACTTGGCGTGGTACAACTTCTCAATAGTGACGGCGCTTTACCGACGAATTTTGGTGTCGTATATGATTATTTTCGACGTAGTGGGGATTCTCAGAAGCGCCCCCAAATTCAAAAAATGTTGGCAGGGTTCATTCCCTGGTTCTTTATGTAAAATTTTCAATAATACATCTAAATAAAACCGTTGCACGAATAGTACATAATTCGAATAATACAAGTTGTACAACAAAATAATACAAAATAAAGAAATTTGCATTGGATGGCATTCGCGTCCATTCTGCTAATTTTAGCAAAGAGTGTAATGCGTCTTAGAGTTTTTAAGTTTTTCCGGACGGAATGTCTGTTTTTGTATAGAATCTTAAAGTGTGTCCAATCGATACGACAATTCGTTGATGACTAATGCGCTTTACAGACTATCAGTTATTCCGGACGACAGTGCTCGTGTCGAACATATCCCATATATTGTGTACATTATAAGTTAAGTTCGAAGGCATAATCGATACACATTTACCGATTATTTAGTCATCGCCGACAAGTCGTATCGATCCGACACACTGTAATGCGCTTTACAGACAATCAGTTATTCCGGACGACAGTGCTCGCGTCGAACATATCCCATATATTGTGCACATTATAAGTTAAGTCCGAAGGCATAATCGATACTGCTGCATGTTTATGGGATCGATAACACATTTACCGATTATTTAGTCATCGCCGACAAGTCGTATCGATCCGACACACTATAAGATTCTTTACAAACACCGACATTCCGTCCGGAATAACTGATAGTCTGTAAAGCGCATAAGATTCTTTACAAACACCGACATTCCGTCCGGAATAACTGATAATCTGTAATGCGCTTTACAGACTATCAGTTATTCCGGAAGGAATGTCGGTGTTTGTAAAGAATCTTACAGTGTGTCGGATCGATACGACTTGTCGGCGATGGCTAAATAATCGGTAAATGTGTTATCGATCCCATAAACATGCAGCAGTATCGATTATGACTTCGGACTTAGCTTATAATGTGCACAATGTATGGAATATGTTCGACACGAGCACTGTCGTCCGGAATAAGTGATAGTCTGTAAAGCGCATAATGCGCATTAAAGACTATCAGTTATTCCGGACGGAATGTCGGTGTTTGTAAAGAATCTTACAATGTGTCGGATCGATACGACTTGTCGGCGATGACTAAATAATCGGTAAATGTGTTATCGATCCCATAAACATGCACCAGTATCGATTAAGCCTTCGGACTTAACTTATATTGTGCACAACATATGGGATATGTTCGACACGAGCACTGTTGTCCGGAATAACTGATAGTCTCTAAAGCGCATTAAAGGTTATCAGTTATTCTTTACAAACATCGACTTTCCGTGGTGCATAACTTATAGTCTGTAAAGCGCATAAACAATCGGTAAATGTGTTATCGATCCCATAAACATGCAGCAGTATCGATTATGTCTTCGGACTTAACTTATAGTGTGTAAATATAACCATAGCGATAGGCGGTAGGCGAAACATTTTTGCCGCAACGGCAAATACAATAAGCTTGACGGCGAATAGTTCCCTTTTTCACGTTTCCTAGCGTTTTTGTTGTCAATACAGCACGCTTTGACAATATTAAACAATGAAGTTGAATAAAAACATACAATGGCTTGTTATTTGTTGAGTTATTTCAAGAAAAAATAATCTACACGTGTCCAGGCAACAGCAATTCCTAGTGGTGAGTTAAAAAAAATTGATAAGCGATGGCAACACTATACCAGTTTTCGCCAAGGAGTTAGAATAAGTTTTAATTTAGCGACACGCCGCTAGCCGTCACGGTATTCCGTCGCGGATTTTGGGCTTCCCATAAGAAATACACGTAAATAAGTGTTCGCCTACCGCCTATCGCTATGGTTATATTTACACACATAATGTGGCCAATATATGGGATATGTTCGACACGAAATCTGTCGTCCGGATAACCTTATAGTCTGCAAGGCGCATAAAATTCAAACAAAAATGAAACAAACAAACCAATTACCATATGTCTATTATTTACACAATCTTTGGAGCCCATAAAAACGCAATATTGCGACACCCCATAATCGTCGACAATAGTGATAAAGTTATTAAGTAGACCACACTGCCAACAAAACGTCAGTTAATGTGACAGTTAAGTAAAACAACAATAACAACAATTATCGCAGAATAATTATAATCGGACGTACGTCGTTGATGAAGAAAAAGTGTTGAAAGTGTAAGGAAAATTGGTGAAGATTTAATAAGTGTCTTGAAAGTACAAGTTAATAAAAGCAAATGCGATAACCTTTGAATATTATCAAGTAACCAAGGCATCTTGCATAGAATCCCTCAACTATTATTGTCTATACAAATCACACGAAATTACGTCGGAAAAAGTGAAAATATTTCATGAAAGGGCCCAGCGTGTACCGCCCGGAGCCAATTTGCAAGAAACAGCAACAAATAATCTATGCAATTTCCAAATGTTATTGTGTAATACATACGCTCTTAATCAGCTAAACGCGGTTGTGTAGTTCAATAAAGAGATTAACAAAAAGCATACGATACGATAGAAAAAAATCATATCGTGGTATAATACCACAAAAAGCAGATGAAATTCTAATGCTAAATTATGTCGTATTAGTTCTATTGGCCATAGAAACGAGACACTCATGTTTTGTTTTCTATTCCTTATTTTATTTTGTTTTTAGCCACTCCGCCGTGTTACGTTCCGTTGCCCCTTCAACCAACTAGAATCAATAACAAAATTTATACCCAAGATTTAGGATAGGAAAGTTTTCACAACAAAAGTTCAACGTACAACTACAAGACGGCCGCCGCAAAACGTGAAAAGCCCCAAAATGAATGCCTTTGTACGTAGTTACAAGAAATATGGCTTAAATACGCAGATGGTATTGCCTTCAAAGAAATGTAAGTATAACGAAAATTTCCCAATGCATCTATGTAACAAATGCATTCTTCTATTTCTTGGCCACTTTCGTATTCTTGGTTAAATATGTGTCAAAGCCAACCAATGGTGGTCCAAATGCAGCAATGACGTGATTTCAATTGTAAAGAAAACAGGGTTGCCAGATTTTTCTTTGTAAATAATTGCCATTGTTTTTTGTTCCTTCTTTTCGTTGGGGCTGTTTGGGGGTGGTCAGAAAACAATCGAAAGTGAAATGAATGCCACTAAATAAACAAACAACAACAAAAAACAAAGAAATCGTAAAAATCTGTAATTATTATACACCTGATCAATTTATGTATATTAGTTGAAATACCAACTAAAAACACAGACTTGCATATAAATTACGATTAGGTGCTAATATGTCATTAAACTGATATTCAGATTACATTTTGTATAAGAAAATTTTACTACAATACAAGAAAATACAAAATAACAAATTTGTTGAAATTCAATTTCTACATAATTTTGTCAAAACTTTCTTTATGAAATTTTACCAAATTTAATTTCTATAGGAAATTTAGTTAAAATTTCATTTCTATAGAAAACTTTGTCAAAATGTCATTTCTATAGGAAATTTTGTAAAAATTTCATTTCTATAGGAAATTTAGTCAAAATTTCATTTTTTTAGGAAATTTTGTTAAAATTTCATATCTGTCAAATTTTGTCAAAATTTCATTTCTATAGGAAATTTTGTGAAAATTTCTTTTTTATAGGAAACTTTGTCAAAATTTCTTTTCTATTGGAAATTTTAGTCAAAATTTCATTTCTATAGAAAATTATGTCAAAATTTCATTTCCATACGAAATTTTGGCAAAATTTCATTTTGATATGAATTTTTTTTTCAAAATTTCATTTCTGTAGGAAATTTAGTCAAAATTTCATTTCTATAGGAAATTTTGTAAAAATTTCATTTCTATAGGAAATTTTGTCAAAATTTCATTTCTGTAGGAAATTTTGTCAAAATTTCATTTCTATAGGAAATTTTGTAAAAATTTCATTTCTATAGGAAATTTCGTCAAAATTTCTTTTCTATTGGAAATTTTGTCAAAATTTCTTTGCGATAGGAAAATTTAGTCAAAATTTCATTTCTATAGGAAATTATGTCAAAATTTCATTTCCATACAAAATTTTGACAAAATTTCATTTCTATAGGAAATTTTGTAAAAATTTAGTTTCTAAAGGAAATTTTGTAAAAACTTCATTTCTATAGGAAATTTTGTAAAAACTTCATTTCTATAGGAAATTTAGTCGAAATTTCATTTCTACAGGAAATTTTGTCAAAATTTTATTTCTTTAGGAAATTTTGCCTAGATTTTATTTCTTTAGGAAACTTTGTCAAAATTCTATAGAAATTTTTGTTCAAATTTCATTTTATAGGAAATTTTGTCAAAATTTATTTTCTATAGGAAATTTAGTCGAAATTTCATTTCTATAGGAAATTTTGTCATAATTTCATTTCTATGGGAAATTCAGTCAAAGTTTTATTTCTATAGTAAATTATTATTGTTGTTGTTTTGATCTCAGCTTAAAGCCATGCATTGACTAAACTACAAGTGTAGCTTAACCAACAGAGGAAAAGTATGCTTGTCAAATTTATTTGGGCAAAGCCCTATAGACTGCAAGATGGTTGGATGTACAGCTGTTTCGGAATTACCACATTCCTCATCAGCATCCTCTACTTGCAGCAAAACTATCAACCAATTATCAGAATAAATTCGGGTAATTCACTCAACCCAACGTGAACTACACTTGAACCTCCCGAAAAAGGGTTTGATAGTCGGCTACTGCCTAAACCTTTTTCGGGAGGTTCAAGTAGGAAATTTTGTCAAAATTTCATTTCTATAAGAAATTTTGTCAAAATTTCATTTCTATAGGAAATTTTGTTAAAATTTCTTTTCTATAGGAAATTTTGTCAACATTTCTTTGCTATAGAAAATTTTTTTCAAATTTAATTTTATAGGAAATTTTGTCAAAATTTCATTTCTATAGGAAATTTAGTCAAAATTTCATTTCTATACGAAATTTAGTCAAAATTTCATTTCTATGGGAAATTTAGTCAATGTTTTATTTCTATAGTAAATTTTGTCAAAATTTCATTTCGATAGTAAATTTTGTCAAAATTTCATTTCGATAGAAATTTTGTCAAAATTTCATTTCGATAGGAAATTTTGTCAAAATTTCATTTCTATAGAAAATTTTTTGTCAAAATTTCAATTCTATAGGAAATTTTGTTAACATTTCATTTCTATAGGAAATTTTACCCAATTTTTATATTGTTCAATTTTTATTTCTATAGGAAATTTTGCAAAAATTTATTATTGAGAAAATGCTTTACCAGTTATTAAAATACTAAAATGCTACCTTAAATACGAGTATGTATATATGGCGTCAGTCTGTCTTCAATGTACCATGAATGTAAATATTGGTTCAATTCTCGAATTTTCATATAGAATAGAATAACGTTAGATAAAGCATGTGTAAGTTCTAGTTATGTTTTTCGCTTTTCGCAGATTCAATTTTAATTTTTTTTGCTTTGTAGTCAAATGCATTTGTTGAAAATAGGTCAGTTGGCATTATATAAATATACGGCTTTAATTAATTCCCTTTAAACCCTATCGAAAATGTTGTAATTTTCCTTTCATAGTACCCATTTCACATTGTCTTTTTAAAGAGCATTAACATGAAATGACCAAGAATGTAACCTTCAATAAGGCCAAATATAATTGATCACACGAAACAAGAAAATTAGAATTCTGTGCAATAATGACGAAACTTTCATAGAATGTTTGTTTCGACATTTCTTATCTAAAAAATCGAATTGTTCGATAATATAATCATTGAATTTCAATAAAAGAAGTAATTTCCTATAGAAATGAAATTTTGGCAAACTAATCTTATAGAAAGATTTTAAAAAATTTTCCTAGAAATGAAATTTTGTTGAAATTTCTTATACAAATTAAATTTTATCCAAATAATGAAATGAAATCGCATCAAAATTTCCTAGAAAAATGAAATTGGATCAACATTTCCTAAAGAAATGAAATTTAGTCGGCTAATCCTAAAAAAATGAAATTTTGAAAAATTGTTTATGTGGAAATGATTTTTGAATAAAGCTTTTATATAGAAATAAAATTTTGACAATTTTTTTTGATCGAAATGGAATTTTGACAAAATTTCCTAAAGAAATGAAATTTTGACAAAGTTTCCTATAAAATTAAATTTCGACAAAATTTCCTATAGCAAAGAAAAAAAATTTTATAGCAAAGACAAAATTTTCATTTAGAATTGAAATTTCGACAAAATTTCCTAAAGAAATGAAATTTTAACAAAATTTCCTAAAGAAATGAAATTTTGACAAAATTTCCTAAAGATATTAAATTTTGACAAAATTTTCTATGGAAATAAAATTTTAACAAAATTTCCTATAGAAATGAAATTTTTACAAAATTTTTATATAGAAATGAAATTTTTACAAAATTTCCTATAGAAAAGAAATTTTGACAAAATTTCCTATAGAAAATAAATTTTGACAAAATTTCCTATAGAAAAGAAATTTTGACAAAATTTCCTATAGAAAAGAAATTTTGACAAAATTTCCTATAGAAAAGAAATTTTGACAAAATTTCCTATAGAAAAGAAATTTTGACAAAATTTCTTATAGAAATGAAATTTTGACAAAATTTCCTATAGAAATGAAATTTTTACAAAATTTCCTATAGAAATGAAATTTTGACAAAATTTCCTACAGAAATGAAATTTTGACAAAATTTCCTATAGAAATGCAATTTTGACAAAATTTTTATATAAAAACTAGCGTAACCCGGCCCGCTTCGCTGCGCCTTCCGAAGCATATTTGGAGGAATATTTTGCGTTAACTTAGTCAACTATATCCTTCGTGCTGAAAACAAATTCGAAAAGATTTGAATTCTTTTAAACAAATCGGATTACTTGATTTTTCGTTTATAGGTACAAATACGGCGGGAGAGGGTGTACCTTCTTCTATATTTCTTGTGAATTTTAAATGTGGTTTGTCAAGGAAAGGTATCCTTCTCCTCAAAATATCTGAAAATTAAGCACTATATTATAACAACATACAAAGAATTACTGTTTCCCATCCAATAAATCGGAAACAGCAAAAATTGTAAAAAATTTTACCACATTAACATTTGCTAAAATGTTGGAAAATGATATTGGCTGCCAATTTCATGTCAATTTAAGTTCTTTACTAAAAAGAAGTCTGGCAGAAGCCTGTTCAAAAATCATAAAATTATGTACCGAGTTCCCATTTACGGACAACCCTCTACTTTCAATTTAAGAAAAAAAGACGGACAAAAGGGAACCTTCCCCCCACCTTCGCTCCACTCCGACCTGATATCGGACTATCACGTACCCCATATTAATTTCGTAACTACTCAATGGTCCCTATAAATTCCATCGAAGTAAATCGACAAAGTTTATTCCAATTTTCCCCTTCCCAACCATATATCGAAAATCAATATACTAATTTAAAAATCATGTATAAATTTAATCACCTCCTCCCACGTTCCCTGTAAATTTCACGTAGATCGGCGATGTTTAAATTTTGCTCTATTGTTTTAAAGGGACGTCACTTTCTCCGATACAATATCGACAAACACCGTAGTGAATAGCACCCCTAACCTTCCCTTAAAATTGTTGAAACTTTCCTTCAAGTGTGGGGCAAGGAAGGTTGCCTCTTCGTTCATAACCTTCCCCCACTGCCTATGTAAATTTCAAGGAAACTTAAGAATTGTTGTTTTTTGCAGTTTTAGAGGAGGACCTCCTTCCCGACTAAATATCGAAAAGTGATGTAGCGTATCTTTTGTAAACGTCCCAGAAAATGTCAAGCAAATTATAAGCCTAAAAGGGCGGCCTCTCTTCCGTCCAAATATTACAAAATCAGGTATCAACTATTAACATCGTATCCTCTCCCCAGTCCTCTGTAAATTTCAAGTAACTCGGTAAAGTTTAATTGTTTCTCTGTATGTACTTAAGAGAAGCGGATGTCTCCCTATGCCCTTTTATTTTTATTAAAAAATCGAGCAAATCGGGCAAAGGGGTGATCCCCCTCCCCGACCAAATATCGAAAAATATTGTAGCGGATTTTTGTCTAGATGCCAACCCTAACATTCAATGAAAATTTCAAGCAAATCGCATAATTTTGTTCCAAGTTTCAAAAAGTAGGGCAAGGGGGAGGTCCCCCTCCCCATCCACATATGAAATCATCGGGTACCCCATATTAATTCCATAACCTCGCCACATGTTCTCTGTAAATTTCAGATAATTTAGAGAATTTTAGTTTTTTCACTGTACTTAAAAAAAAGTCGAACAAAGGGGAGGCCCCCTCCGCCACCAAATATCGAAATAAAAAGTAGCGGATCTTTGTCTAGATGCTAACCCCAATCTTCAATGAAAATTTCAAGCAAATCTGTCAACTTTGGTTCAATTTTCAAAAAGTCCGACGAAGGGGAGGTCCCCCTCCGCGAACAGGTGTCAAAAAATTAGGTACCCTATTATCACCACATGAACGCCCCCTACGATCTCTGAAAGTTTCAAGTAAATCGGTTCAGCCGTTTCGGAGCCAACTCGGAACATACAAACAAACAAATAAACAAACATAGATTGAATTTTATATATATATAGATGAAATTTTGACTAAACTTGTATATAGAAATGTAAGTTTGAGAAAATTTCCTAGAGAAAAGAAATTTTGACAAAATTTCCTATAGAAATGAAGTTTTCACAAAATTTCCTATAGAAAAGAAATTTTAACAAAATTTCCTATAGAAATGAAATTTTGACAAAATTTCCTATAGAAATACAATTTTGATAAAATTTCCTATAGAAAAGAAATTTTGACAAAATTTCCTATAGAAATGAAATTTTGACAAAATTGCCTATAGAAATGAAATTTTGACAAAATTTCCTATAGAAATGAAATTTTGACAAAATTTCCTATAGAAATGATATTTGGCAAAATTTCTTATAGAAACGAAATTTTGACAAAATTTCCTATAGAAAAGAAATGTTGACAAACTTTCCTATAGAAATGAAATTTTGACAAAATTTTTATATAAAAATGAAATTTTGACTGAACTTGTATATAGAAATCAAATTTTGACAAAATTTCCTATAGAAATTAAGTTTTGACAAAATTTTTGTATAAAAATAAAATTTTGACAAAATTTCCTATAGAAACGAAATTTTGACAAAATTTTCTATAGAAAAGAAATTTTGACAAAATTTCCTATAGAAATGAAATTTTGACAAAATTTCCTATAGAAAAGAAGTTTTGACAAAATTTTCTATAGAAAATAGATTTTGACAAAATTTCCTATAGAAATGAAATTTTGCAAAATTTCCTATAGAAATGAAATTTTGACAAAATTTCCTATAGAAATGAAATTTTGACAAAATTTCCTATAGAAAATAAATTTTGATAAAATTCCTATAGAAATGAAATTTTAAAGAAATTTCCTATAGAAATGAAATTTTAACAAAATTTCTTATAGAAATGAAATTTTGACAAAATTTCCTATAGAAATGAAATTTTGACAAAATTTCCTATACAAATGAAATTTTGATAAAATTTCCTATAGAAATGAAATTGTGACAAAATTTTTTATAGAAATGAAAATTTAACAAAATTTCCTATAGAAATGAAATTTTGACATAATTTCCTATAGAAAAGAAATTTTGAAAAAATTTCCTATAGAAAAGAAATTTTGACATAATTTCCTATAGAAAAGAAATTTTGACAAAATTTTTATATAAAAATGAAATTTTGAGAAAATTTTTATATAAAAATGAAATTTTGACAAAATTTCCTATAGAAATGAAATTTTAACAAAATTTCCTATAGAAATGAAATTTTAACAAAATTTCCTATAGAAATGAAATTTTGACAAAATTTCCTATAGAAATGAAATTTTGACAAAATTTCCTATAGAAATGAAATGTTGACAAAATTTCTTATAGAAATGAAATTTTGACAAAATTTCTTATAGAAATGAAATTTTGACAAAATTTCCTATAGAAATTAAATTTGGCAAAATTTCTTATAGAAATGAAATTTGGCAAAATTTCTTATAGAAATGAAATTTTGACAAAATTTTTATATAAAAATGAAATTTTGACTAAACTTGTATATAGAAATGAAATTTTGACAAAATTTCCTATAGAAATGAAATTTTGACAAAATTTCCTATAGAAAATAAATTTTGATAAAATTCCTATAGAAATGAAATTTTAACAAAATTTCTTATAGAAATGAAATTTTGACAAAATTTCCTATAGAAATGAAATTTTGACAAAATTTCCTATAGAAATGAAATTTTGACAAAATTGCCTATAGAAATGAAATTTTGACAAAATTTCCTATAGAAATGAAATTTTGACAAAATTTCCTATAGAAATGATATTTGGCAAAATTTCTTATAGAAACGAAATTTTGACAAAATTTCCTATAGAAAAGAAATGTTGACAAACTTTCCTATAGAAATGAAATTTTGACAAAATTTTTATATAAAAATGAAATTTTGACTGAACTTGTATATAGAAATCAAATTTTGACAAAATTTCCTATAGAAATTAAGTTTTGACAAAATTTTTGTATAAAAATAAAATTTTGACAAAATTTCCTATAGAAACGAAATTTTGACAAAATTTTCTATAGAAAAGAAATTTTAACAAAATTTCCTATAGAAATGAAATTTTGACAAAATTTCCTATAGAAAAGAAGTTTTGACAAAATTTCCTATAGAAAATAGATTTTGACAAAATTTCCTATAGAAATGAAATTTTCACAAAATTTCCTATAGAAATGAAATTTTGACAAAATTTCCTATAGAAATGAAATTTTGACAAAATTTCCTATAGAAAATAAATTTTGATAAAATTCCTATAGAAATGAAATTTTAAAGAAATTTCCTATAGAAATGAAATTTTAACAAAATTTCTTATAGAAATGAAATTTTGACAAAATTTCCTATAGAAATGAAATTTTGACAAAATTTCCTATACAAATGAAATTTTGATAAAATTTCCTATAGAAATGAAATTGTGACAAAATTTTTTATAGAAATGAAAATTTAACAAAATTTCCTATAGAAATGAAATTTTGACATAATTTCCTATAGAAAAGAAATTTTGAAAAAATTTCCTATAGAAAAGAAATTTTGACATAATTTCCTATAGAAAAGAAATTTTGACAAAATTTTTATATAAAAATGAAATTTTGAGAAAATTTTTATATAAAAATGAAATTTTGACAAAATTTCCTATAGAAATGAAATTTTAACAAAATTTCCTATAGAAATGAAATTTTAACAAAATTTCCTATAGAAATGAAATTTTGACAAAATTTCCTATAGAAATGAAATTTTGACAAAATTTCCTATAGAAATGAAATGTTGACAAAATTTCTTATAGAAATGAAATTTTGACAAAATTTCTTATAGAAATGAAATTTTGACAAAATTTCCTATAGAAATTAAATTTGGCAAAATTTCTTATAGAAATGAAATTTGGCAAAATTTCTTATAGAAATGAAATTTTGACAAAATTTTTATATAAAAATGAAATTTTGACTAAACTTGTATATAGAAATGAAATTTTGACAAAATTTCCTATAGAAATGAAATTTTGACAAAATTTCCTATAGAAAATAAATTTTGATAAAATTCCTATAGAAATGAAATTTTAAAGAAATTTCCTATAGAAATGAAATTTTAACAAAATTTCTTATAGAAATGAAATTTTGACAAAATTTCCTATAGAAATGAAATTTTGACAAAATTTCCTATACAAATGAAATTTTGATAAAATTTCCTATAGAAATGAAATTGTGACAAAATTTTTTATAGAAATGAAAATTTAACAAAATTTCCTATAGAAATGAAATTTTGACATAATTTCCTATAGAAAAGAAATTTTGAAAAAATTTCCTATAGAAAAGAAATTTTGACATAATTTCCTATAGAAAAGAAATTTTGACAAAATTTTTATATAAAAATGAAATTTTGAGAAAATTTTTATATAAAAATGAAATTTTGACAAAATTTCCTATAGAAATGAAATTTTAACAAAATTTCCTATAGAAATGAAATTTTAACAAAATTTCCTATAGAAATGAAATTTTGACAAAATTTCCTATAGAAATGAAATTTTGACAAAATTTCCTATAGAAATGAAATGTTGACAAAATTTCTTATAGAAATGAAATTTTGACAAAATTTCTTATAGAAATGAAATTTTGACAAAATTTCCTATAGAAATTAAATTTGGCAAAATTTCTTATAGAAATGAAATTTGGCAAAATTTCTTATAGAAATGAAATTTTGACAAAATTTTTATATAAAAATGAAATTTTGACTAAACTTGTATATAGAAATGAAATTTTTACAAAATTTCCTATAGAAATGAAATTTTGACAAAATTTCCTATAGAAAATAAATTTTGATAAAATTCCTATAGAAATGAAATTTTAAAGAAATTTCCTATAGAAATGAAATTTTAACAAAATTTCTTATAGAAATGAAATTTTGACAAAATTTCCTATAGAAATGAAATTTTGACAAAATTTCCTATACAAATGAAATTTTGATAAAATTTCCTATAGAAATGAAATTGTGACAAAATTTTTTATAGAAATGAAAATTTAACAAAATTTCCTATAGAAATGAAATTTTGACATAATTTCCTATAGAAAAGAAATTTTGAAAAAATTTCCTATAGAAAAGAAATTTTGACATAATTTCCTATAGAAAAGAAATTTTGACAAAATTTTTATATAAAAATGAAATTTTGAGAAAATTTTTATATAAAAATGAAATTTTGACAAAATTTCCTATAGAAATGAAATTTTAACAAAATTTCCTATAGAAATGAAATTTTAACAAAATTTCCTATAGAAATGAAATTTTGACAAAATTTCCTATAGAAATGAAATTTTGACAAAATTTCCTATAGAAATGAAATGTTGACAAAATTTCTTATAGAAATGAAATTTTGACAAAATTTCTTATAGAAATGAAATTTTGACAAAATTTCCTATAGAAATTAAATTTGGCAAAATTTCTTATAGAAATGAAATTTGGCAAAATTTCTTATAGAAATGAAATTTTGACAAAATTTTTATATAAAAATGAAATTTTGACTAAACTTGTATATAGAAATGTAAGTTTGAGAAAATTTCCTATTGAAATGAAATTTTGACAAAATTTCCTATAGAAATGAAATTTTGACAAAATTTCCTATAGAAATGAAATTTTGACAAAATTTCCTATAGAAATGAAATTTTGACAAAATTTTTATATAGAAATGAAAGTTTGGCAAAATTTCCTGTAGAAATGAAATTTTGACATAATTTTTAAATAAAATGAAATTTTGAAATGTCTACTAAATTTTTTTTTATAGAAATGGAAGTTTTCCTAGAGAAATGAAATTTTGACAAATTTCTTATATGGAATGGAAATTTGAGAAAGTTTGCTGTAGAAATGAAATTTTTAGAAAAATTTACATAATTTCTTATTGAAATGAAATTTTGTTAAAATTTCCTACAGAAATGAAATATTGATAAAATTTCCATATAGGAATGGATTTTTGACAAAATGTCCATATACACACAAAAATTTTTTTTGATTCAATCACGAAATTAATTGATCCAATAATTTTTAATTGAAATGTCTTCAATCACAGAAATGATAGTATCAATTAAAAAATTAATTGAAGATCAATTAAAAAGTTAATTGATCCAATTAAAAAATTAATTGATACTATTATTTTTGTGATTGATTTTTGTTTCAATTAAAAAATTTGTTGAATCAATTAAATTTTTAATTGAATATTTTTTAAAACTCAATTAAAATTTTAATTGGAAAATTTTTCGTGAAATTTTTTTGTGTGTAGGAATGGAATATTGACAAAATTGAATTGAAAGCATCTGAAATGTAATATAATCAGCTTAACACAAGCTTAAATTGATTTTTGAACATTGTGGCGGTAGCAACCGCCACAGCTGGACTTAGTACTACTACCTCACGTGTGTATTTATTAGAATAGCTTGTGAGAGGACCGTGAAACTGATATGCATGATTAATGCTACAAAAGAAAATCGTAGCAAGATTTAAAAATAATAGATGATGTGCTATTTACACCTGAATTTCGGATGCTTACATCTGCTTAGAGCATATAGGTAGATTTATTTTACACTCTTCATAGAAGCTCTTTACATAAGTTATTAGATCATTAGGAATTAACACAAAATCTCTCATATATTAGTAAACCTGTTACGCTCTCTTAGTCACCTTTAATCCAATAACATCTTTATTATTCGCGTACTAGTGTATGAACGCGGCTATCAAAGATAATTTTGAACAAACAAATGATGAAAATCGTAGTGTGGAATGGCAAATGGAGGAATAAGACTCTTTGGGTCTTTTTAGTTGACTGTGTTTATTATTTGCTTATCAAGATAAAGCAAACAAATGCAAAGATAATGAAATCGAATGTATTTTCCTCATATCAACACAAAGTTAGAAAAAAACAAACAAAGCAAGATGTTGCTACTGGCACTACCAATAAAACCAATTACCAAGTATTTGATTGATTTGTATGGAATGGTAGTTTAACGTATGTGTCCTTTCTTTATTCTTGCAGATACCACTACACATAATCGTTCCCATTTCGCTCTGAAATATCGTTTGGATTCTCATGGATCTGTGGATTATATCAGTAGCCGATCGGCTCTATTGCCGGGACACTATTATTTGCCCTTGGCCGCTGGTGATTATCAAACGGCCGTTTCTGGGTATAGCTACAATTCCAGTCGACATTTCCATGTGGGCCAACGTTTGTGCGAACAGCCTTCGTCCAAAGTTGAGGTTACAGTGCAAACAATGAAGAACAAACAAAAGGAAAAGGTCGAAGAAATAATGAAGGAGGTGGCCAATGGTACTACAGCGGCAGCTGCTACACCGGGAGCTGTGGAAGTGGTCAATAATAAATTGGCAGAGACTCCACAGAAACAGCTGGCTGTGAAAAAGTCTATTAAGACTCGTATCTGGGAGGAAATAGTCCATTATTATCATGGGTTCCGTTTGCTTTTCATCGACATCAATATTTGCCGCAAACTCTTGTGGCGCGTCCTGAATGGCAAAACTCTGACTAGACGGGAAAACAAACTGCTTGTGCGTACCACATCTGATATGTTTCGTTTGATTCCTTTCTCGGTGTTCATTATTGTACCCTTCATGGAATTGTTATTGCCTGTCTTCATTAAGTTTTTCCCAGGCATGCTGCCTTCGACATTCCAAACGGCCAAGGAAAGAGAGGATAAGCTGAAACAAAATGTTCAAGTGCGTTTGGAAATGGCTAAATTCTTGCAAAAGACTTTGGATGAAATGGCCGTTCAGCATAAGGAGCACAAGAGTGAGGATGCCAAACAATTCGATGAATTCTTTCAGAAAATCAAAAATCCCACGGAATACGTGTCCAACGATGAGATAATCAAATATGCCAAGCGTTTCGAAGATGAAATTACTTTGGATTCGTTGTCAAGGGATCAATTGGCTGCTTTGTGTAAAGTTCTGGAATTGAATACAGTGGGCACCACCAATCTCCTGAGATTTCAATTGCGTATGAAGCTAAGGTCTTTGGCGGCCGATGATCGTGTTATTGCCCGCGAAGGTGTTAACTCTTTGGATTTGTGGGAATTACAACAGGCTTGCAAGGCGAGAGGTATGCGAGCCTATGGTCTGACCCAAGAGAAAATGCGTACACAGCTACAGGAATGGATTGATTTGTCACTGAATGAAAAAGTTCCCCCCACTTTGCTATTGCTGTCACGCACAATGCTTATCTCTGACGATAGCATAACCACCGATAAGCTCAAGGAAACTATACGTGTTTTGCCAGACTCATTGGCTGCCCAAACGAAGGCTGCCATTGGCGAACGTGAGGGTAAAATCGATAATAAAACCAAAATTGAAATCATCAAAGAAGAGGAACGTAAAATCAAAGAAGAACGTGAGGAGGAACGTGAAGAGGCCAAAGCCAAGGCTGCCGAACAGGTATTGGAAATTGCCGATAAGGCTCCAATTATTGATGTCACAAAAGATCCAGCAACATTTGATGCTGCCCAAGTTATTAGGGATTCTGCTAAACCCATAATAACTGTGTTGTCGGCTGCCGAAGAATTGGCTGCCCAAAAGGTTGCTAGCAAAGCAGCCTCTGATGAGGAGAAAACTCTTACATCCAAAGATGTGGAATTGCTTAGTGAGGCTTTGAAATCGCTATCGAGTGACAAGAAAATGGTGGTCGAAAAAGAAACCATTAAAGATCTCAAAGAAGAATTGGAAGAATACAAAGAAGATGTGGAGGAATTGCGTGAGGTTCGTCAGGTGGTCCAGGAGCCCGTTCATGAGAGTAGAGCTGCCAAAATGCTATTCAAGAAGGTTAATAGCATGATTGGTCAATTGGATAAGGTATTGGATGATTTGGAAAAGAAACAAAAAGCTACCACAATTCCCACAGACATTAGCCCTGAGGAGCAACGTAGAATTGAGCAGGAGGCTAGATCTAGAGAACAAGATATTGTGCAAATTGAAGATTTGGTGCAGACCATCAAAAAGGTATAGTAAATAGAAATATCGCATAATATTCAAAATTGAAAAAATTTACTCTGATTTTTTTTGTCCTATTTTCCAGTTAAAACAAACTTCTGATGAGTCCAGACTTAAACAAATCGAAAATGTCCTTAGTAAATTGGATGCCGATAAGGATGGTGCCATTTCCGTGGATGAAGTCCTTAAGGTAAAATGGATGTTTTGTTGCAGAATTTTTTTGATTTTTAATTGACTTTCCTTCCCCCTCCCCAGGTTATTGAAGCCATTGGCCGTGAAAATGTCAAATTAGATGAAAAACAATTGGAAGAATTGATTTCTTTGTTGGACAAAGAGCAAGTTATTGAAACCCAAGACAAAATCGAAAAAGCCTTGGCCAAAAGCATTAAAGAAGCCGATAGCGTTAAGAGAGTAGCCGAAGAAATTGTTGAGGCTGAAGTTGCGGCCGCAGCTGCCAGGGCTAAGAATAATCCCTTAACAGAGGATCTAATTGATTGTGCCAATGTGGTTAAGGAGAATGCTTTAGATCTGGATGCCTTGGATAAGAAAAATGTTCTCAAAACCGAGGTATGTACCTAACTGGGTATTTTTGAACAAATTTTCTATAGAAATACAATTTTGAAAAAATGTTCTATAGAAATAAAATTTTGACACAATTTTCGATAGAAATACAATTTTGGCAAAATTTTCGATAAAAATTAAATTTTGACAAAATTTTCGATAAAAATTAAATTTTGACAACATTTTCTATAAAAATTAAATTTTGGCAAAATTTTCTATAAAAATTAAATTTTTGCAAAATTTTCTATAAAAATTAAATTTTGACCAAATTTTCTATAGAAATAAAATTTTGACAAAATTTTCGATAGATATAAAATTTTGACAAAATTTTCTATTGAAATAAAATTTGGAAAACATTTTCTTTAGAAATGAAATTTTAACAAAATTTTCTATAGAAATAAAATTTTGACAATATTTTCTATAGAAATGAAATTTTAATAAAATTTCCTATAGAAATAAAATTTTGGCAAAATTTTCTATAAAAATTAAATTTTGGTAACATTTTCTATAAAAAGTAAATTTTGGCAAAATTTTCTATAAAAAGTAAATTTTGGCGAAATTTTGTATAGAAATAAAATTTTGACAAAATTTTCGATAGAAATAAAATTTTGACATAATTTTCTATAGAAATAAAATTTTGAACAAATTTTCTATAGAAATAAAATTTTGAAAAAATGTTCTATAGAAATAAAATTTTGACACAATTTTCGATAGAAATACAATTTTGGCAAAATTTTCGATAAAAATTAAATTTTGACAAAATTTTCGATAAAAATTAAATTTTGACAAAATCTAGATATATAAAATTCAATCTATGTTTGTTTATTTGTTTGTTTGTTTGTATGTTTGTATGTTCCGAGTTGGCCCCGAAACGGCTGAACCGATTTACTTGAAACTTTCAGAGATCGTAGGGGGCGTTCATGTGGTGAACATAGGGTACCTCATTTTTTGACGCCTGGTCGCGGAGGGGGACCTCCCCTTTGTCGGACTTTTTGAAAATTGAACCAAAGTTGACCGATTTGCTTGAAATTTTCATTGAAGATTGGGGTTAGCATCTAGACAATGATCCGCTACTTTATATTTCGATATTGAGTGGCGGAGGGGGACCTCCCCTTTGTTCGACTTTTTTTAAAGTACATTGAAAAAAACTAAAATTCTCTAAATTATCTGAGATTTACAGAGAACATGCGGTGAGGATATGGAATTAATATGGGGTACCTGATGGTTTCATATGTTGACGGGGAGGGGGACCTCCCCCCTGATCCTACTTTTTTAAACTTGCAACAAAATTATGCGATTTGCTTGAAATTTTCATTGAATGTTGGGGTTGGCATCTAGACCAAAATCCGCTGCATTATTTTTCGATATTTGGTTGGGGAGGGGGACCACACCTTTGCCCGACTTTTTTTTAAAGTACAGTGAAAACAAAACTAAACTCCCCCGACTTAAATTTTACGGAAAAATGAGTGAGGTTATGATATTTATATCAGGTTCCTGATTTTGTAATAAAAATAAAAGGACATAGGGAGACATCCGCTTCTCTTAAGTAACTACATACAGAGAAACAATTAAATTTTACCGAGTTACTTGAAACTTACAGATGACTGGGGAGAGGTTACGATATTAATAGTTGATACCTGATTTTGTGATATCTGGACGGAAGAGAGGCCGCCCCTTTAGGCTTATAATTTGCTTGACATTTTCTAGGACGTTTACAAAAGATACGCTACATCACTATTCGATATTTGGTCGGGGAGTAGGTCCTCCTCTAAAACTGCAAAAAAAACGAAAATTCTTAAGTTTTCTTGAAATTTACGAAGGCAGTGGAGGAAGGTTATGAACGAAGGAAAGTTTCAAGAATTTTCAGGGAAGGTTAGGGGTGCTATTCACTACGGCGTTTGTCGATATTGTATCGGGGAAAGTGACGTCCCTTTAAAACAATAAGCAAAATTTAAACATCTCCGATCTACTTGAAATTTACAGGGAACGTGGGAGGAGGTGATTAAATTTATACATGATTTTTAAATTAGTATATGATTTTTCGATATCTGGTTGGGGAAGGGGAAATTTGAAATAAACTTTGTCGATTTACTTCGATTGAATTTATAGGGACCATTGAGTAGTTATAAAATTATGTTAATATATTGTACGTGATAGTCCGATATCAGGTCAGAGTGGAGCGAAGGTGGGGAGTGGGTTCCCTTTTGTCAGTTTTTTTTCTTAAATTGAAAGTAGAGGGTTGTCCGTAAATGGGAATTTTATGATTTTTGCACAGGCTTCTGCCAGACTTCTTTTTAGTAAAGAACTTAAATTTACATGAAATTGGCAGAGGATGCATCATTTTCCAACATTTTAGCAAATGTTAATGTGGTAAAATTTTTTACTTTTGCTTTTTCCGATTTATTAGATGGGAAACAGTAATTCTTTGTATGTTATTATAATATAGTGCTTAATTTTCAGATACCTTTCCTTACAAACCACACTTAAAATTCACAAGAAATGTAGAAGTTTGTCCAACTACTTCAATACAGAACATTTTTTACATATGTGTATCCGCCGTATTTGTACCTATAAACGAACGAGCAAGTAGTCCGATTTGTTTGAAACCCAGCAAAAACTAGGTAACCACATCTCATTACAAGTTACATTACCTGTCTTTACACATTGCATTACATTGCGGTGAGTTATAATGACTAACTTGTAATGGCAATAATAAATACTTCTCGGTAATTTTTGAATTGATATTCTCAAAATGTAATGCATTTGGCCGTTAATGACTTAATAAAATATAATAAATGACGGTGCCATTACTTAAAAAAAAGTATCAACTATAAATAAATAAAATAAAAGAAAACCTCAAAAAGAATATGTTATGTAACGGTAATTCTGAAGATTTTTCCGTTAAGGAATATTCTTCACGAATATTTCATAATAATTGTGTTTTAAATTAATGATATTACCATTTTAAATAAATGCTTTATTATACCTCATTCACATTACACTTTCAAAATCGACTTCACACTTTCAAAATCGACTTCAACTGCCATTTGCCTTATAAAAAGGATATATAAAATTCACTTTTAGTAGATTTCGAACATAATGTGAATCTAACTCCCTTAAACGACAACATTTATTTATATTTTAATTGTGAAAATAATTTGCCTGTAATCTTATTTAGATGATTTGTTACATTTTTGTTATACACTCCACCATAGGATGGGGGTATATTAACTTTGTCATTCCGTTTGTAACACATCGAAATATTGCTCTAAGACCCCATAAAGTATATATATGTAGGTCGGATGGTATTGTAAATGGGCCATATCGGCCCACTTTTACGTATAGCCCCCATATAAACGAACCCCCAAATTTGGTTTGCGGGGACTCTAAGAGAAGGAAATTTCATCCGATCCGGCTGAAATTTGGTACAGTCAGCATATGACCTAACAACCATGCAAAAATTGGTCCACATCGGTCCATAATTATATATAGTTCCATATAAACCGATCCTCAGATTGGCTTGCGGAGCCTCTAAGAGAAGCAAATTTCATCCGATCCGGCTGAAATTTGGTACATGGTGTTAGTGTATGGTCCCTAATAACCATGCAAAAATTGGTCGAAATCGGTCCATAATTATATATAGCCCCCATATAAACCGGTTACCAGATTTGACCTCCGGAGCCTCTTGGAAGACCAAAATTCATCCGATGCGGTTGAAATTTGGTACGTGATGTTAGTATATGTTATCCAACAACCATGCAGGAATTGGTTCATATCAGTCCATAATTAGATATAGTCCCCATATAAACCGATCCCCAGATTTGACCTCCAGTGCCTTTTGGAGAAACAAAATTCATCCGATCTGGTTGAAATTTGGTACGTGGTGGTAGTATATGATATTTAACAGCCATGCCAAAAGTGGTCCATATCAGTCCATAATCATATATAGCCTCGATCCGGAGATTGGGTTTTGGAGCCTCATGGACGAGCAAATTGCATCCGAGTCAGATGAAATTTGGTACATTGTGCTAGTATATGGCCGTTAACAACCATGCCTAACTAGGTCCATATCGGTCCTCAGATAAATCGATCCCCAATCACAAAAAATTGATCCATATAAAGTTCATAATTGTATATAGCCCCCATATAAGCGACCCCCATATTTCAATTCTGTCTCTCTACCACGTATGGACTAATTCACAATTTAGAAAACGATGTTAAGAAGTTTTACGATACCACAACCCAAGTAATTCGATTGTGGATGACAGTCTTTCGTAGAAGTTTCTACGAAATCCATCGTGGAGGGTACATAAGATTCGGCTTGGCCGAACTTACGGCCGTATATACTTGTTTATTTCTACAATATTCGTTTCTATTCAAGTAATGTTCATATTACAGCATTACTCGCCATATTTTGATTCATTGTAATCGGCTAGAGAAGTCAATATTTTCGAGATTTGGTTGCCTGAGACAATAAGTGGTTATTTTGTAAACTTTGGTATATCAACGAATAAGTGATTACATATTAGGTGATTATATGCTTTAAAAGCACTAATTATTTCATGGTCAAAGGTATGCCTGGGGAGAAGTACTTTCCTCCTAGGACATGCGTATGTAAATGTAATCCGTAGCGATGACAATTAATAAGTGGTTATTAATTTTTAAACAGGCTTACATACAAGATTACCGGGTAATGAGAGTTTTTGCTGGGAAAGAATTCAAATCTCTTCGAATTTGTTTTCAGCACGAAGGATATGGTTGACTAAGTTAGGTTAGGTTAAAGTGGCAGCCCGATTAAGATTCAGGCTCACTTAGACTATTCAGTCCATTGTGACTAAGTTAACGCAAAATGTTCCTACAAATACGCTTTGGAAGGCGCAGCGGGCCGGGTTACGCTAGTTTTCTATAAAAATTAAATTTTGGCAAAATTTTCTATAAAAATTAAATTTTTGCAAAATTTTCTATAAAAATTAAATTTTTACCAAATTTTCTATAGAAATAAAATTTTGACAAAATTTTGTATAGAAATAAAATTTTGACAAAATTTTCGATAGAAATAAAATTTTGACAAAATTTTCTATTGAAATAAAATTTGGACAACATTTTCTTTAGAAATGAAATTTTAATAAAATTTCCTATAGAAATAAAATTTTGGCAAAATTTTCTATAAAAATTAAATTTTGATAAAATTTTCTATAAAAAGTAAATTTTGGCAAAATTTTCTATAAAAATTAAATTTTGGCAAAATTTTGTATAGAAATAAAATTTTGACAAAATTTTCGATAGAAATAAAATTTTAACAAAATTTTCTATAGAAATAAAATTTTGACAATATTTTCTATAGAAATGAAATTTTAACAAAATTTTCTATAGAAATAAAATTTTGACAATATTTTCTATAGAAATGAAATTTTAATAAAATTTTAATAACATTTCCTATAGAAATAAAATTTTGACAAAATTTTCTATAGAAATAAAATTTTGGTAAAATTTTCTATACAAATAAAATTTTGGTAAAATTTTTATAGAAATAAAATTTTGTTAAAACTATAGAAATAAAATTTTGGCAAAATTTTCTATAGAAAAAAAATGTTGGCAAAATATTCTATAGAAGATTTTTAGGTTTGGTAGTTTTTTGGTAGAATTTTCTCCAAATTTTGGTAGATTATTTTTGGCTCGAGTTGCTACCGTTGTCGAAACTGTCAATCGGCCATATGTATATGCAAATATACATTTCTATATATAGCTTCCAGCAAATTTGAAGGATTTAAATGGTATCGAAAATGTAAATCTACAGAATGGTGCATGGTATAATCTAGTCGGCCCGCCCGCCTTTAGATTTTTTCTAATTGTTCATTTTCGATTTAATGAATTAATAATCTCCTCTTGATATAAGTCTTTTGGTTTGCTTTTTCTTCTTTTTAAACATAACTTTTTGATTTCATTTATTTTCTCCTTTTATTTTTCCAGACCTCAAATACATCAGATGCAGCTAAGCTAGAAGCCGCCGAAAAACAAAAAGAGAAGATTCTACCTAGTTCAACAATACAACCACCCACAATACCAACTCCACCGCCACCAACAACAAAGACTACTCAAACGAATTCAAAAGATAAAATGATATGATTTGAAGTTAAAAAGGATAAGAGTAATACGAACGAAACAAAAACTTCAACAAAAAATGGACAATAAACGTAATAATGTCAAAATAATAACCCGGAATTAAATCAAACAATATTTCGCTCCTCAAAAAAACCGGAATAACATCAAGCTCTATTTTCGTTTATTGGTACTATCATTTAATAGAATTTTTCTATGCCCAACTGGTGATAATACAAGAGGTCCTCATAATTGAACAGATGGAGAGATGGAGCGAGCGAGTAGAGTAGGGTAGAAGAGTAAAACCTCTGTTTCAATTCCTTTAAGCTTTTTTTTACATAGTAAATGTCAATTTTATGTTTTTTTTTCATAAAAAAACTACGGAACTACTTAATAGTACCTTAATGACAAAACCGTAATTTTAGTTTATCTTTTCCTGGCGCTACTGTAATCCTGTAACCTTTAATACTTCCCCTTAAGCTATTGCCATCCAATTCTAGTTTTCTTTCATTTCTGTTTTTCATTTGCAATCCAATTAAATAAATTAAGTGTTTATTATAATTTACAAAAAAAAAATAAACGAATTAACAAAAATATATTTATACACAAAATATAGAACGAAACCAAGGCTGTTTTAAGTGATTTAAAAAAGAATTTTATTTTCCCAGCATTCTTAGCGATGATTTTTCTGGATTTTCATTTCCTTTTCTTCGCAAAATATCTTTCATTTAGACTACAGCATTGAAGTATATTTTTAAAATATTTATTTAGTCAAGAAATTAAAATGTATAATAAACAATATCTATTGTAGCACAAAACAAAAAAAAAACTTGAAATGAAGATTGTAAAATGTTTGTATAAAAAAAATATGCGTACATGTGTGATGGAAAGCGATGAAAACAAAACAAAATAAAGATATTTTTTATATGTATAAAAAATGAAAATAAAAATAAATAAATTTGAAGTTTATAATTGGATAACCAACCACCCCCTTATTCATACATACATAAATACTAAATGTATATGCCACACATACATATATATTTATAGTACGCTTAAACTGATCTTTAATTAGAGAACTAATTAGGGTTAAGAATTGTTTAAAAATTTAATAATAAATATTAATCTGATTAACAAGGACAAACGAAAAAAAATCAGGATTTTATTTTCAACTGAAAGATCGATTTGTCGCTATAGACTCTAACAACACAACAAGCTAGATTATAGTGACTGTGCGGTTTACTTCGGGTTCATTTAGGCAATACCATTGTGAGATCATAGTAACCAAAAGTATCTCTTACATATATAGGAATTTTCGTAACTGAAGCCATGGTGGGGAAAAAAGCATGGACTACTATGGTGAATTCAACCGAGGTCGTAGTTCACTCCAACATGAAATTCATGAAGGTCGACCAAAATTAGTTGTTGTTTCTGAAATGATATTGCAAGATCGTCATGTGACCTATTGTGAGATTGAGACAACCTTAGGCATTAGCCAAATGTTAGGAAAGCTGACTGGAATAGGTATAGGGAATCGTTCAATATGATGATACCGGAAATACCAGAGACAAATATGAGCACTGTGCAAGATATCGAACACGCAGTGTAGAGGATTACTAAGGCCTTCAACATTTCACTGAAAGCTGCATGCCCTAATGGGAAGCCAAGGGGGGAAAATCGACCACCATGGTGGTCTACGGAGTTAGGTAATATGAGGAAATCGTGCAGGAAGCTCTTTAACAAAGCAAAGTCCACCAGAGCTCCTGTGGATTGGGACGCTTACAAGAAGAATCTGAGAGGATACAAGCGAGAACTGAGAAAGGCTCAGCATAACTCTTGGAATGATTACTGCAGCAGCATTGCGAATACGTCCGAGGCTTCCAGACTACGGAAGGTGCTAGCATCCACGAGGTCCGCTCCAGGTTTCATTAAAACATCGGAGGGCAATTGGACAACGTCCAGTGAGGAGACGCTGGAGGTACTATTGGACACACATTTTCCCGGAAATCAGACGGTTGAACCATGCACTGGCGGTGCCACAGTGGCTCAGCGGTCGTTTTCTATCGAGGAAATTGTATCAGAATCTAGAATAAACTGGGCGTTAAATAGCTTTGGATCATTCAAATCCCCCGGACCTGATGTAATTACTCCGGCGGAGTTACAAGCGGTGGCTGACAGAATTATCCCCTGGTTGTCGGCAATATATATAGGATGTATCAACTTAGCATATATTCCACGAAAGTGGAGGTAATCAAAAGTCGTTTTCATACCTAAAGCGGGAAAAGCCTCTCACTCGAATGCGAAGGATTTACGACCAATCAGCTTATCATCATTCCTACTTAAGACTCTGGAGAGGATGATAGATATTTATCTTAGAACTAGCGTCGATTCAAGTTTGCTCTCGAAACGACAACATGCATACTCGAAGGACAGGTCTACTGAGACCGCATTACATGAACTAGTCAGCTTTATTGAAAGCTCACTATCTGTCAAAGAATACACAATCGTGGCATTTCTAGACATCGAAGGGGCGTTCAATAACGTCCATCCGAGCTCGATATTAAATGGACTGACAACTCTAAATGTTGATCCAGCTATACTTAGGCTGTTAGACGAACTTCTAAGGAAGAGACGCATTTCAGCCACACTAGGACAAGCAAACATACAAAGGTATGTGAACAGAGGCACTCCTCAAGGAGGAGTTCTATCACCTCTTCTTTGGAATGTTGCTATAAACGACCTTCTGGTTTCCCTAGAAAAAGAAAGGATACAAGTGGTATCATACGCAGATGATGTGGCGCTAGCAGTCAGGGGAAAATTCCCATCAACAGTTAGAGATATTATACAGAGAGCCCTCCGGATGACTGAGAAATGGGCGAAAGATAATGGTCTTGGGTTAATTCCTGCAAAGACAGAACTAGTCATGTACTGCAAAGATAGCAAAACTCCCACGGTTAGGCCCATTTCCTTAGGGGGTATTGAAATTCCCTTTATGGAGTGTGCAAAATACCTTGGCGTTATTTTGGACAGGAAGCTGAACTTTAAGTTTAACGGTAGCTTTATACTCGTGCAAAAAGGCAATAGGGAAAAAGTGGAGACTAAAACCAAAAATTGTACATTGGCTATACACGGCAGTGGTTAGACCTATAATGCTATATGGTGTTGTAGTCTGGTGGCCGGCACTTCACCAGCCGACAAGTTTAGACAAAGTTCAGCGTATGGCGTGCTTGTGTATCTCAGGTGCATTCAGCAAGACAGGAACAAACTCCCTTAATGTCATACTGCATCTATTGCCTTTAGACATTTTGGCCAAACAGTCAGCTGCAACAACGGCCGTGCGGTTGCGCGAGCTATCGCTGTGGTCGGAAAAAAGTTACGGTCACAGTTCGGTCCTCAAAATAATGCCAGATGTGCCTAACGTAGTGGATTACACTTTGGCGAGTCCACTTTTCGACAAAAAGTTTGAGACTCTAATTCCCAACAGTGAGGCGTGGTGTACACGGACCCCGGGGAATAAAAGATATATAGATTTCTACACTGATGGCTCCAAATTGGATGGCCAAGTGGGTTTCGGAGTATATTCTAAAGATCTGGAACTTCGAATAGCGAAAAGATTACCTGATCACTGTAGTGTTTTTCTACCTTACATATTCCAGGGGATCTAGAATCTGTTGGTGTGCCTCTGGCTACCTGCAAGCTCTTACTGCGTGAGAAGGCTGTCATGATGGCAAATGTTCGATGGGAGAATTGTAAGGGTTGTAACGACACCAAGCAAATATGGCCCCATTTAAACTAAAACCGAACACTAGATATGCTAGTGTTCTCGAGACGCCAGATATCACTCCTGATATCTGCTATAACGGGTCGCTGCCTGTTATGCGATTTTGCAAAAACTATTGGTGCGAAGTATAATGACTATTGTATGAGCTGTCATGATGCGGAGGAAAAGGAATCAATAAAACACGTCTTGTGTGAGTGTCCTGCATTTTGTGTAAGGCGTAAGCAAATTTTAGGGGCATATAGCTTCAAATTACTGGCGGATCTGGAAAACGTTAACTTAAGCAGTCTGCTAATGGTTTTGGAACAATCTGGTTGGTTCAACAGAAGAAAATAATCGAGAAGGTTCAACGGTTAAAACTAGAAGTGCCCATATGTAATAGGTACTTTTAGTTAATGTGGTATCACAATGGACTGAATAGCCTAAGTGAGCCTGAATCTTAATCGGGCTGCCACTTTAACCTAACCTAACCTAACCTAGGCATTAGTGGGACCAGCACACATTCAATATTCCACGAACATTTGACCGTCAAACAATTTGTTCGCGTTAGATCCACGGTTGCCACAGTTGGTAGAATTCTACCAAAAATGGTAGATTTTTTCCAGTTTGGTAGATTAAGAGGCACTTGACAAATTTTCTACAGAAATAAAATTTTGACAAACATTTCTATAGAGATAAAATTTTATTTGTTGTTTTGATCTCAGCGTAAAAACCATTGCGTTGACTAAACTACAAGAGTAGCTTAACCAACAGAGGAAAAGAATGTTTGTCAAATTTATAGACTGCAAGATGGCAGCAAACCTGTCGGTTGCTGAAGTGTTGGCCATCAGACTACAACACCATATAGCATTATAGGTCTAACCACTGCCGTTTATAGCCAATACACAATTTTCGGTTTTAGTCCCCACTTTTTTATACCCTCCACCATAGGATGGGGGGTATTTTAACTTTGTCATTCCGTTTGTAACACATCGAAATATTCTGGGTCGTGGTGAAATTCTGAGTCGATCTGAGCATGTCCGTCCGTCCGTCCGTCTGTTGAAATCACGCTAACTTCCGAACGAAACAAGCTATCGACTTGAAACTTGGCACAAGTAGTTGTTATTGATGTAGGTCGGATGGTATTGCAAATGGGCCATATCGGTCCACTTTTACGTATAGCCCCCATATAAACGGACCCCCAAATTTGGCTTACAGACCCTCTAAGAGAAGCAAATTTCATCTGACCATAATTATATATAGCCCCTATATAAACCGATCCCCAGATTTGGCTTGCGGAGCCTCTAAGAGAAAAAAATTTCATCCGATCCGGCTGAGATTTGATACATGGTGTTAGTATATGGTCTCTAACAACTATGCAAAAATTGGTCTACATCGGTCCATAATTATATATAGCCCCCATATAAACCGATCCCCTGATTTGGCTTACGGAGCCTCTAAGAGGAGCAAATTTCATCCGATCTGGCTGAAATTTGGTACATGGTGTTAGTATATGGTTTCTAACAACCATGCAAAATTTGGTCCACATCGGTCCATAATTATATATAGCCCCCATATAAACCGATCCCCCGATTTGGCTTTCGGAGCCTCTAAGAGAAGCAAATTTCATCCGATCTGGCTGAAATTTGGTACATGGTGTTAGTATATGGTTTCTAACAACCATGAATTTTACTAACACTGTTTTCTTCGCTGGGTATAAGAATTTACTACTGAACAAGAAAATTTTATTCACTGATAACAAAGCATTCGTAAAAATAAACAAAACCCGAACTAAAACCAAGTTTCCTCAAATTTAGTAAGATTTCTTATAAAATGATAATTCTGACTTCCTTTATTATAGAATGCTTATCATACATACTAATAACACTTGGCATAGAAAAATATTTTAGTTCATTCGTACTAAGAAGTATTCAATCCTTTCAAAACTTAAGGAAACACACTTGTTAGAATATAGGAAAATTTCCTACATTTCTTTTATCTACCTGTAATCGATACCTGTCTTTGATGTAATCGATATGTTTGCGCGTGGGTTGTTTTTTTAGTTGGAATCGCGTTGTTATGGTATACGGAGAGATTGTTAAAAAATAATATAGTAAAATAATATTATAAAAACAAATAAAATATATAAAATATTTGTTATTTTAAATTAGTGAGAAAAATGTTCGTTTTTTGAAAATTGGTTTATAAAGGCCGGTATGCACCTCTAGCGAAATTTTCGGTAGCAAAAATTTATTTCAGTCTACAACAAAAAACAGGGCTGTGTACACAAATTTTAAACCAGCTAATCGCTTTTAGAAATTGTTAATATATGTTCCCAATATTCCTCAAATAAATTGTTTATTATTTACAGACCTTTTAAAACTTTTACGCACACAATGATTGTAATAAATTAAATGTTTGCTGCCAAAATATGCATTTGACAACCCTGTTATTTTCATTAGAGGTGCGTACCAGCTTACGAAATTGAACGCTACCGAAAATTTCGTTAGCATAAATAGCAATGCATTTCTTATGGGAATGAAATTTTTCGCCTTAAAAAGGAAAACACCAGCAGAATAACAACCCCTTCATTCGACTTCATTTTCGAATCTTCAAATATAAGGTAATATTCAGTGACGCTAACATTTTGTGAAAAAATTGGTTTTGGATTTTTTTCTTTAACATATACTCCCATTCTGTAACATATACTCCCAAACATATTTTGCTTCAAGCATATACATTTTTGGGTATTGCCCAAACATTTATATGTTTGATCTCTTCCAATATAATATGTTTGAAAGCATATTGGTCTAAACAATATATGTTTGGGTAGTCTAAGTTCCAAACATTTTGTATTTTTGCATCCAAATTCAATAATGTTGTCTTCCAAAAAACAATATGTTATTATGTGAACATATAATATGTTTGGAAGCATTTTGCACCCAAAAATATTATATGCTTAAAAAAAATCTCCCAAATATTGTGCTCAACATTTTATTTATTTATTTATATATTTACAATCATAATGAATTATGAAAATAAACAGGTAATATAGGTGCTAACAACATAGGTTTTCGACCTGAATGCCCAATTGTATATTCCCCCACATCTTTCTCACTTCCACGAGATTTTTTAGTTCTTAGCACCTTTTTCTGTAATACAAACATTGTAGAAGAAATTATTCAATTTTATGATTTTTTTATTTTAATTTTACCTTTTGCCGGACGGGGATTCGAACAGCGGACCACACAGTTTGTAAGGATCAAAGAAGTAGCTGATCAATTGCCCAAGGGGAAATAAAATGTTAATTTTGTAATAACAAGCAACCACCACCAACTTAATTCAATATCGCTCCCTGTTAAATAGCGCTCCAAGCTACTAAACACATATATGTTTATAGGCTATTTCTAAATTAATATATGTTTGCATCCAAGCATATTATATTTACAAACATTTTATGTCCCAAACATAATATGTTCTAACATATTAACATATATGTCCCAAACATGTTATGCTAGTTTATGAACATTATATGCTTGCACTCAAAAATATTGTGTTTAAAAATTTGTGTTCCAAACATATAATGTTTATAGCCAAACATATGAAAAACAGTCTTTTTCATCCGTGTAGGTATTGAAATTGTAAAAGGTGGACAAAATTGCTAGTCAGCAAATTATTCAAAGTGAAAGGTACTACAAGAAGAAAAAATGTGTTTTAATATTTCAAGGCCAGTCGATGCTGTTGATTCTAAATAAATATATTTAATATATTAATAAAACATGCCTTTTATTGAAGAAAAAATTGCTTATATAAATACATAAAATTGTATTTAAAACGAAGGTAAGCAGATCTAAATTTGAAGTAAAAGGTTAACCACTAATATGTAAGATTTGTCCAAATGAATGAAAAAAGTTCAATAAAATCATTCCATATATGATTTCAATCCAGTTAATTTTTTTCATTCTGTAGTATAGTGGTACATAAATATACGAAAATGTTAACTAATATACGGAATGCATTCTACCTAATTTCTACGAAAATCACATCATTCAAACAAATAAAAATGTCTTTGGCGCTATACGAAGTTCAACTTTCTTCACAATGAGTTCATTTTAACTTAAAGAAGGGGTCACTTTTTTCTGGGTGTAAGTCCATATCGATTCGTAATTATTTGTAGACTTACATACATTTTTGTCTAATATATACCACGTGTGGACTAACTCACAATTTAGAAAACGATTTAAGATACCACAACCCAAGTAATTCGATTGTGTATAACAGTCTTTCGTAGAAGTTTCTACGCAATCCATGGTGGAGGGTACATAAGATTCGGCCTGGCCGAACTTACTTGTTCCTATTGCTTTTTTGCACGAGTACAAAGCTATCGTGGCTTTTCTCGCTCTTTCTTCTATATTAAGCTTAAAGTTCAGCTTCTTGTCCAGAATAACGCCAAGGTATTTTGCACACTTACCAAAGGGAATTTCAATACCCCCTAAGGATATGGGCTTAACCGTGGGAGTTTTGCGATCTTTGCAGTACATGACTAATTCTGTCTTTACATGATTTACTCCAAGACCATTCTCTTTCGTCCATTTCTCAGTCATCCGGAGGGCTCTCTGTATAACATCTCTGATTGTGGATGGGAATTTTCCCCTGACTGCTAGAGCCACATCGTCTGCGTATGCACCACTTTTATCCTTTCTTTTTCTAGGGAAACCAAAAGGTTGTTTATAGCAACATTCCAAAGAAGAGGTGATAGAACTCCTCCTTGGGGAGTGCCTCTGTTCACATACCTTTCTTCAATCATTATTGTTGTTTTTGATTTCAGCTTAAAACCATGCAGTGACTAAATTACAAGTGTAGCTTAACCAAAAGAGGAAAAGTCATAATAGAAATCAAATTTTGACAAAAATTTCCTTTGGAAATAAAATTATTAAAAAATTTTCTTTAGAAATAAAATTTTGTAAAAATTTTCTTTAGAAATAAAATTTTGTAAAAATTTTCTATAGAAATAAAGTTTTAAAAAATTTTCTATAGAAATAAAATGTTGACAAAATTTCCTATAGAAATAAAATTTTGGCAAAATTTTCTATAGAAATAAAATTTTGACAACAATTTCTATAGAAATAAAATTTTGTCAAAATTTTCTATAGAAATAAAATTTTGACAAAACTTTCTATAAAAATAAAATGTTGACAAAATGTTCTATAGAAATAAAATTTTGACAAAATTTTCTACAGAAATAAAATTTTGACAAAATTTTCTATAGAAATAAAATTTTGACAAAATTTTCTATAGAAATAAAATTTTGACAAAATTTTCTATAGAAATAAAATGTTGACAAAATTTTCTATAGAAATAAAATTTTGACAAAATTTTCTATAGAAATAAAATTTTGACAAAATTTTCTATAAAAAATAAAATTTTGACAAAATTTTCTATAGAAATAAAATGTTGACAAAATTTTCTATAGAAATAAAATCTTGACAAAATTTTCTATAGAAATAAAATTTTGATAAAATGTTCTATAGAAATAAAATGTTGACAAAATTTTATATAGAAATAAAATTTTGACAAAAGTTTCTATAAACAATTTCTATAGAAATAAAATTTTGACAAAATTTTCTATAGAAATAAAATTTTGACAAAATTTTCTACAGAAATAAAATTTTGACAAAATTTTCTATAGAAATAAAATTTTGACAAAATTTTCTATAGAAATAAAATTTTGACAAAATTTTCTATAGAAATAAAATGTTGACAAAATTTTCTATAGAAATAAAATTTTGACAAAATTTTCTATAGAAATAAAATTTTGACAAAATTTTCTAGAAAAATAAAATTTTGACAAAATTTTCTATAGAAATAAAATGTTGACAAAATTTTCTATAGAAATAAAATGTTGACAAAATTTTCTATAGAAATAAAATCTTGACAAAATTTTCTATAGAAATAAAATTTTGATAAAATTTTCTATAGAAATAAAATGTTGACAAAATTTTATATAGAAATAAAATTTTGACAAAAGTTTCTATAGAAATCAAATTTTGATAAAATTTTCTGTAGAAATAAAATATTGACGAAATATCCTATAGAAATAAAATTTTGTCAAAATTTTCTATAGGTTCAGGTGAATTTCCATGGTGGATTAAAACTTTGATAAAAAACAACACAGTTCCCAAAAGTCCATAATTTTAGATTTTTTTTTGTGTTACCCATTCTATTATACCATTCTTTACTATGACAATACAATTTTTTCAATGTCATATTAGTTTTTTTTTATTATTAAAGTTAATCAATTTCGTTCGTGTTTGTTGCAAAAAAATTACTTTCAATGACTTCCAAATACAAGAGCGAAAATTCTTTGGAAAATGACTCCTCATATCATCCATTTAAATTTTCTTTAAGGTCGAAATATCTAAAAAATTCCAGAAAAGAAATTTCCCGTATAAAAGACAGATATGATTACAATCAAGATATAATTCGTTCTATACAGGAGAAATTATGGTACGATCCAACAAAATCCGATGGTTTAGAGCCTAAAGAAAAAACTTTCATATGCGAAGATCGAACATCGATTGATAAAAATGAAATAGAAACCCAAACAGATATGGGGTTTAGTGGTTCCAGTCTTCAAGATGTTTGTAATACCAATGAAGAGAAATCAGAGAAGGAAGATAATCTCGATAATAAAGTCAAATCGCCAAATAAATCGAATCCCATTGCCAGTGGCAATAAGCCGCCATACAAATCCTCTGCAAAACACCAAAAACTTCTTACTGAAATTTCTTTGAGGAGAACAAAACCAAAGTCTCCTATTTGGAAATCCTCTATGTCTTCAAGTATGTGCTCAAAACATCGTTTATCCAAAAGGCAAAATCCTCAATTCTCTTATGATCTATCTGCGGATGAATTGAGAGCCATCAACAATTTTAAGAGCCCCATGAAACCCCCTTCAGAACATGACCAACAATTGCTCAAAGGGGGTTCACGTCTAGGATATCTGAGACAAAGATATTTAAGTTCTCCTGATGATAAATACAACTATCCCGAAGCAACATCATGGCGTATTGGATGGCTACATTCAAAGGTTTAGAAAAAAATCTTATGTTGCAATTCTTTTTATGTCTTAAATACTTGTGTGAATATAAGAGAATAAAATAAATTGTACGCAATTGAGAGACCATGTTTTTACGGTAGTTGCAAGGCGAATAATGCAGTAAATGCAATATGGCATTAAGATCATTTATATCTGTGGTGTTAATGTCATTGAGCTAGAGAAGAGAGTTTTTTTAAAGCTGAATCGACACTTTAAATTTTTTTAGCACCAACTTTACTCTCCCAAATGACGCAGGCTCGTAAGTCATTTTTTTTACTGTTTGGTAGATTGGTAGAATTATTGATGTTTTGGTAGATTTTGCAAAATATTCCTCTCCACAAAGAGGTACTTCATAAATAGAAATAACATTTTGACAAAATTTTCTATAGAGATACAATTATGACAAAGTTTTTATTGTAAAAAAAATTCGATAGAGATACAATTTTGACAAAATTTTCTATAAAGATAAAATTTTGACCGAATTTTTTATAGAGATAAAATTTTGCAAAAATTTTCTATAGAAATAAAATTTTGCAAAAATTTTCTATAGAAATAAAATTTTGACAAAATTTACTATAGAAATAAAATTTTGCTAAAATTTTCTATAGAAATTAAATTTTGACAAAATTTACTATAGGAGTTAAATTAAAATTTTGACAAAATTTACTATAGGAGTTAAATTAAAATTTTTACAAAATTTACTATAGTTAGGAGTTAAATTAAATTTTTAACAAAATTTTCTATAACATAATAAAATTTTCTATAACATAATAACATTTTGACAAAATATTCTAGACATAAAATTATGACAAGATTTTCTACAGAAATAAAATTTCGACAAAATTTACTATAGGAGTTAAATTAAAATTTTGATAAAATTTTCTATAGAAAGAAATAAAATCTTGACAAAATTTTCTATAAAGATAAAATCTTGACAAAATTTTCTATAAAGATAAAATTTTGACAAAATTTTCTATAAAGATACAATTTTGACAAAATGTTCTATAGAAATAAAATTTTGACAAAATTTTCTATAGAAATCAAATTTTGACAAAATTTTCTATAGAAATAAAATTTTGACAAAATTTTCTATAGAAATAAAATTTTGACAAAATCTTCTATAGAAATAAAATTTTGACAAAATCTTCTATAGAAATAAAATTTTGACAAAATTTTCAATGGAAGTAAAATTTTGACAAAATTTTGTATAAAAATAAAATTTTGACAAAATTTTCTATAAAATTAAAATATTAACAAAATTTTCTAGAGAAATAAAATTTTGACAAAATTTTCTATAGAAATAAAATTTTGACAAAATTTTCTATAGAAATAAAATTTTGACAAAATTTTCTAAAGAAATAAAATTTTGACAAAATTTTCTATAGAAAAAAAATTTTTGACAGAATTTTCTAGAGCAATAAAGTTTTGACAAAATTTTCTACGGAAATAGAAGTTTGACAAAATTTTCTACAGAAATAAAAATGTTAAAAAAATTTTCTATAGAAATAAAATATTGACAAAATTTTCTATAGAAATAAAATTTTGACAAAATTTACTATAGAAATAAAATTTTGCAAAAATTTTCTATAGAAATTAAATTTTGACAAAATTTACTATAGGAGTTAAATTAAAATTTTGACAAAATTTACTATAGGAGTTAAATTAAAATTTTTACAAAATTTTCTATAGAATTTAAATTTTGACAAAATTTACTATAGTTAGGAGTGAAATTAAATTTTTAACAAAATTTTCTATAGAAATAACATTTTGACAAAATATTCTAGACATAAAATTATGGCAAGAGTTTCTACAGAAATAAAATTTCGACAAAATTTACTATAGGAGTTAAATTAAAATTTTGATAAAATTTTCTATAGAAAGAAATAAAATCTTGACAAAATTTTCTATAAAGATAAAATCTTGACAAAGTTTCTATAAAGATAACATTTTGACAAAATTTTCTATAAAGATACAATTTTGACAAAATGTTCTATAGAAATAAAATTTTGACAAAATTTTCTATAGAAATCAAAATTTGAAAAATTTTCTATAGAAATCAAATTTTGACAAAATTTTCTATAGAAATCAAATTTTGACAAAATTTTCTATAGAAATAAAATTTTGACAAAATCTTCTATAGAAATAAAATTTTGACAAAATTTTCAATGGAAGTAAAATTTTGACAAAATTTTGTATAAAAATAAAATTTTGACAAAATTTTCTATAAAATTAAAATATTAACAAAATTTTCTAGAGAAATAAAATTTTGACAAAATTTTCTATAGAAATAAAATTTTGACAAAATTTTCTATGAAATAAAATTTTGACAAAATTTTCTAAAGAAATAAAATTTTGACAAAATTTTCTAAAGAAATAAAATTTTGACAAAATTTTCTATAGAAAAAAAAAAATTGACAAAATTTTCTAGAGCAATAAAGTTTTGACAAAATTTTCTACGGAAATAAAAGTTTGACAAAATTTTCTACAGAAATAAAAATGTTAACAAAATATTCTATAGAAATAAAATATTGACAAAATTTTCTATAGAAATAAAATTTTGCCAAAATTTTCTATGGAAATAAAATTTTGACAATATTTTCTATGGAAATAAAATTTTGACCAAATTTTCTATAGAAATAAAATTTTGACAAATTTTTTTTATAGAAATAAAATTTTGACAAAATTTTCTATAGAAATAAAATTTTGACAAAATTGACCATAGAAATGAAATTTAGACAAACTTTTTATAGAAATAAAATAGTGACAAAATTTACTATATAGAAATAAAATTTTGCAAAAAATTTTCTATAGATATAAAAATTTGCAAAAAGTTTCTATGGAGATACAATTTTGCAATAATTTTCTAAAGAAATAAAATTTAGATAAAATTTTGCAAAAATTTTCTATAGCAATAAAATTTTGATAAAATTTTCTATAGAAATAAAATTTTGACAAAATTTTCTACAGAGATAAAATTGTGATAAAATTATAGAGATAAAATTTTGCAAAAATTTCTATAGAGATAAAATTCCATTGAGGTAGAGGTCCATATACAGGGGGCTAATCACGGCATTCGATATCGAGAACTTTTGATCGAAATCTAAATTTTTCGGATCACGGGAGTCGATATCGAGTTTTTTTGATCGACAATTTTTTCGATTGGTAAATTGCAATCGTAAAACATTTTTCACATGTTTTTTACATTGTTTTCGCCATATAGGAATAGTAAATATATTAGTTTTAGTTCATAGTAGTGTTCGCAGCGAGCATTCTAGCTTGGCAAAGAACCATATATAAAGCGCACATCGATATTCAAGAGATTGTGATCGACCAAATGCCGTACCATTCCGTGACAACATAACGCTTCTGGACCACCTTGTAAGAATAGTGAATTATGAAGGTTCCCACTCGCAAAAAGTTTTAAGACGGCAGACAATTGTAAAGTGATAAAATTGACGTTGACATGCCACCAAAAATTATTTTCCATTTGAACGCCTCCTTCGTCAGCCGAAATCGTCCATTGAGCCTACAAAAGGTGACTTTCTAACAGTGCACACCATTTCAAACCCATGTACTTACACCAATAACAATGTGCACTTTTATTCCTTATTTGTCGCCGAATTATTTTATATTCATCTCATCCTCCAATTAGGAAGGAAATTGGAGGAATGTAAAAAGAGATATGGGTCCATAAGATATAATGCAATACAATTTACTTTTTACTTTGAAACCTCCAAAAACATGTTTTTTTCTACATTCTATTTTGTGACGCTAACTTAGTTTTGTCATTTCATTTTGCTCTGCTTCGTTTTTTGCTGTTGGCAACGCTTGAGAAATTGCATCAAATTTCGATCGAATGCCGTGATCCAAACTTTTAATCGTATCGACAATTTTTTCGATACGATTATGAATTCGATATCGAATGCCGTGATTAGCCCCCAGGCTTTGGAATATTCGGGAGTGTAGTTCCCGTTTTAATTGCTATTCTCTCTTTGAGTGAGTATAGAGCTACATTCAAAAAAAGGGTCACTACACGCAAAAAAATAATTCTTTCCTCCCAAACGAAACAAAGACAAACAAAGTTCGTTTCTCATTTGCTTTTCGCTGTAAGGAAGTGTATTTGAAAGAAAATTATATACTTGTTGTGATAAACGTTTATTCTTTTCTAGGAAGTAAAAACAATTTAATAAAGACTAACTCAAAAAAAAAAAACATTGTTTTCTTGCTAATTTCATTTTCCCTCACATCCACGAGGTTTTTTAGTTCTCAACACCTTTTCGTGAAATACAAACAATGTAGAAGAAATTATACGATTTTATAAATTTTTAAAATTTTTTACCTTTCGCCTGGACGGAGAATCGAACCGCGGACCATGCACTTTGTAAGCCAACACACTAACCACTGAGCTTTGTACCTGTTATGGTCATCAATAGATAATTATCTATATAAGTTATATTTATATAGCATAGGTTGCGGCGTCCACGAACCGAATAAACAAAGTTTATTTAACAGAAACAAACATTAAGTTTGTCACCGTAGAGCAGTGGTTGTTACGTCCGACTTGCATGCCAAGGGTTGTGGGTTTGATCCCTGCTTGACCAAAGTTTTTTTTCGTTTTTTATACCCTCCACCATAGGATGGGGGTATATTAACTTTGTCATTCCGTTTGTAACACATCGAAATATTGCTCTAAGACCCCATAAAGTATATATATTCTGGGTCGTGGTGAAATTCTGAGTCGATCTAAGCATGTCCGTCCGTCCGTCCGTCTGTCCGTCCGTCCGTCTGTCCGTCTGTCCGGCTGTCCGTCCGTCTGTGGAAATCACGCTAACTTCCGAACGAAACAAGCTATCGACTTGAAACTTGGCACAAGTAGTTGTTATTGATGTAGGTCGGACGGTATTGAAAATGGGCCATATCGGACCATAGCCCCCATATAAACGTATAGCCCCATATAAACCGATCCCCAAATTTGGCTTGGGGAGCCTCCCGGAGCAGCAAAATTCATCCGATCCGGTTGAAATTTGGTAAGTGGTCTTAGCATACGGTCTCTAACAACCATGCAAAAATTGGTCCATATCGGTCCATAATTATATATATCCCCCATATAAACCGATCCCCAGATTTGACCTCCGGAGCCTCTTGGAGGGGCAAAATTCATCCGATCCGATTGAAATTTGGTACCTGATGTTAGTATATGGTCTCTAACAACCATGCAAAAATTGGTCCATATCGGTCCATAATTATATATAGCCCCCATATAAACCGATCCCCACATTTGACCTCCGGAGCCTCTTGGAAGAGCAAAATTCATCCGATGCGGTTGAAATTTAGTACGTGGTCTCAGTATACGGTTTTTAACAACCATGCAAAAATTGGTCCATATCGGTCCATAATTATATATAGCCCCCATATAAACCGATCCCCAGATTTGACCTCCGGAGACTTTAGGAGGGGCAAAATTCATCCGATCCGGTTGAAATTTGGTACCTGATGTTAGTTTACGGCCTATAATAACCATGCAAAAATTGGTCCATATCGGTCCATATCGGTCCATAATTATATATAGCCCCCATATAAACCGATCCCCAGATTTGACCTCCGGAGCCTCTTGGAAGAGCAAAATTCATCCGATCCAGTTGAAATTTGGTACATGGTGTTAGTATATGGTCTCTAACAACCATGCAAAAATTGGTCCATATCGGTCCATAATTATATATAGTTCCCATATAAACCGTCCCCAGATTTGACGTCCGGAACCTCTTGGAGGAGCAAAAGTCATCCGATACGGTTGAAATTTGGTACATTTTGTCAATATATGGCCTCTAACAGCCATGTAAAAATTGGTCCATATCGGTCTTTAGTTATATATAGCCGATGACTTATTACACAAAAATTGGTCCATATCGCCAAAAATAATCTACCAAAACTTTATTTCCATAGAAAATTTTGTCAAATTTTATTACTATAGAAAGTTTTGTCAAAATTTCATTTCTATATAAAGTTTTGTCAAAAGTTTATTTCTATACAAATGTTTGTCAAAATTTTATTTCCATAGAAAATTTTGTCAAAATTTTATTTCTATAGAAAATTTTGTAATCTACCAAAACTTTATTTCCATAGAAAATTTTGTCAAATTTTATTACTATAGAAAGTTTTGTTAAAATTTCATTTCTATAGAAAGTTTTGTCAAAAGTTTATTTCTATAGAAATGTTTGTCAAAATTTTATTTCTATAGAAAATTTTGTAAATAATTTATTTCTGTAGAAAATTTTGTCAACATTTTATTTCTATACAAAATTTTGTCAAAATTTTATTTCTATACAAAATTTTGTCAACATTTTATTTCTATAGAAATTTTTGTCAAAATTGTATTGCTATAGAAAATTTTGTCAACATTTTACTTCCATAGAAAATTTTGTCAACATTTTATTTCTATAGAAAATTTTGTCAAGTTTTTATTTCTATAGAAAATTTTGTCAAATTTTTATTTCTATAGAAAATTTTGTCAAAATTTTATTTCTATAGAAAATTTTGTCAAGGTTTCATTTCTATAGAAAATTTTGTCAAAATTTTATTTCTATAGAAAATTTTGTCAAACTAGATTATATACGTATTTAATCGGCTTTTTTTGTTTAATATATACCACGTATGGGCTAACTTACAATTTAGAAGACAGTGTTAAAAAGTTTTACGATACCTTGCCATCGGCAAGTGTTATCGCAACCCAAGTAATTCGATTGTGGATGACAGCCTTTAGTAGAAGTTCCTACGCAATCCATGGTGGAGGGTACATAAGATTCGGCCTGGCCGAACTTACGGCCGTATATACTTGTTTTTTACATATATTCCAGATATGTTCGGAAGATTCCGAAAAAATGTTCAACATTACATTGTACTATATTAAATTTAGAACTGTAAAATGTGTCTTATTAAAGACCTAAAATCAGAAAAGAACAGTGTTTGATATAAACGAAGTGGACTGTGTTGTTGTTTCAAAAATAACTTTTTTTATTAAAAAAATAAAAATTTTGTAACAAACGAATTTTTGTTGGTGATAAAAGTTTAAAATTTTCGAAGCAATTCAAACAACTCTAACAAAAGAAAAACGTTTTCGGTACACGTTTTCCAAACGTTTTTTTTCTTTGCGTGTAAAGCCAAATTAAATTTATTTTAGTTCATAAAAATTATATTAGAAATTTCGCACATAACCTAATAGTATAGAATTTTCTAAAATTTTCCCAAATATGAGCCCATTTTGTACTTCGTGCTAAGCTCATTTTTGCCATGTCCATTTTACATTTCATTTTGTCCTCAAAATACAAAATTTTCTTTTACAAGAAAAATAAACCATTTATGATTAATAATTTTATTTTCAAAAATAGTACAGATTTTCTCTAATTTGAGTCCATTTTGAACTTCCCAAATATGAGCCCATTTTGAACTTCGTGTAGCTCTAATCTCATTTTTCCAAATTCTAAATTCACTTTTCCCCAAAATACAAAATTTTTTTTTTTCACAAGGAAAACAAGATATTTATGTCTAATAATAATACGTTAGTGCTCCGTTAACTAACGATCTTTCAAACCGTATTATGGACATAGCTGTCATCTTGCCTATATATTCCATATGCTCGTTATTTTTTTCTGAGTGTAAATGAGAATACAAATATTTTATATTTATTTTTGAATAAAATCCACAATTTTAAATCTTTTCCATATGTGAATAATTATATTCTTTCACTTAAATTCATTGCAATGTGTAAAACAAAAATTTAATACTTCTTCCATCCTAATTGAAATGAAATTGAAATTCGGAACTATAATGAAATATGTGTATGCGTACACAAATATGGGGGAAAATATACATACATATATTCATATGTGTACTGAATGACCATAATGAAATATTATTTTACCCAACCGGATATTTTGGTTGTGTTGGTATGTCATGTCATTACTATGTTGTAGGAAATAATTCCTTGTGATAATGTCAGAGGAATGTAATATGAAATTAAAATCTTTGCCATATCATGTATAGAGGTTGCTTCGAAAGTTAGAAAGGAAATTTTGACAAGATGTTCTATAAAAATGAAATTTCGACAAAATTTCCTAAAGAGATGAAATTGTGATAAAATTTCCTAAAGAAATGGAATTTTGATAAAATTTCCTATAAAAAGGAAAGAAATGAAATTTTTGCAAAATTTCCTCTAGAAATGAAATTTTGACACAATTTCCTATAGGAATGAAATTTTAACAAAATTTCCTATAGAAATGAAATTTTGACAATATTTCCTATAGAAATGAAATTTTGAGACAATTTCCTATGGAAATGAAATTTGGATAAAATTTCCTTTAGGAATGAAGTTTTGACAAAAATTCCTGTGAAAATGAAATTTTGACATAAAGACCAATAGAAATGAAATTTTGATAAAAATTCTTATAGAAATGAAATTTTGACAAAATTTCCTATAGAAATGAAATTTTGAAAAAATTTCCTATAGAAATGAAATTTTGACTATTTTATCAAAATTGTATAGAAAATGTTATCAAAATTTTATTTCTATAAAAATTTTTTTCAAAGACAATTTTGTCAAAATTTTATTTCTATAGAAAATTTTGTTAATATTTTATTTCCATAGAAAATTTTGTTAAAATTTTATTTCTATAGAAAATTTTGTCAAAATTTTATTTCTATAGAAAATTTTGTGAAATTTTTATTTCTGTAGAAAATTTTGTCAAACTTTTATTTCCGTAGAAAATTTTGTCAAAACTTTATTGCTCTAGAAAATTTTGTCAAAATTTTACTTCTATAGAAAATTTTGTCAAAATTTTATTCTATACAAAATTTTGTCAACATTTTATTTCTATACAAAATTTTGTCAAAATTTTACTTCCATTGAAAATTTTGTCAAAATTTTATTTCATTCGTTTTGTTTGTTATTGTTGGCTTCTCTTCAATCGTTGTTGTTGTTTTTGATCTCGAAAGGTTCAAGTGCAGTTCATTTTGGGTTGAGTGAATTACCCGAATTTATTCTGATAATTGGTTGATAGTTTTGCTGCAAGTAAAGGATGCTGATGAGGAATGTGGTAATTCCGAAACAGCTGTACATCCAACCATCTTGCAGTCTATAGGGCTTTGCCCAAATAAATTTGACAAGCATATTTTTCCTCTGTTGGTTAAGCTACACTTGTAGTTTAGTCAATGCATGGCTTTAAGCTGAGATCAAAAACAACAATAAAAATTTTATTTCTATAGAAAATTTTGTCAAAATTTTATTTCTCTAGAAAATTTTGTTAATATTTTATTTTTGTAGAAAATTTTGTCAATATTTTATTTCTATACAAAATTTTGTCAAAATTTTATTTCTATAGAAAATTTTGTCAAAATTTAACTTCCATTGAAAATTTTGTCAAAATTTTATTTCTATAGAAAATATTGTCAAAATTTTATTTTTCTAGAAAATTTTGTCAATATTTTATTTCTATAGAAAATTTTGTCAAAATTTTATTTCTCTCGAAAATTTTGTTAATATTTTATTTCTCTAGAAAATTTTGTTAATATTTTATTTTTATAGAAAATTTTGTCAATATTTTATTTCTATAGAAAATTTTGTCAACATTTTATTTCTATAGAAAATTTTGTCAAAATTTTATTTCTATAGAAAATTTTGTCAAAATTTTATTTATCTAGAAAATTTTGTTAATATTTTATTTTTATAGAAAATTTTGTTAATATTTTATTTTTATAGAAAATTTTGTCAATATTTTATTTCTATAGAAAATTTTGTCAAAATTTATTTCTATAGAAAATTTTGTCAAATATTTATTTCTGTAGAAAAGTTGGTCAAAATTTTATTTCTATAGAAAATTTTGTTAATATTTTATTTCTATAGAAAATTTTGTTAAAATTTTATTTCTATAGAAAATTTTGTCAAAATTTTATTTCTATAGACAATTTTGTGAAATTTTTATTTCTGTAGAAAATTTTGTCAAACTTTTATTTCCGTAGAAAATTTTGTCAAAACTTTATTGCTCTAGAAAATTTTGTCAAAATTTTACTTCTATAGAAAATTTTGTCAAAATTTTATTCTATACAAAATTTTGTCAACATTTTATTTCTATACAAAATTTTGTCAAAATTTTACTTCCATTGAAAATTTTGTCAAAATTTTATTTCATTCGTTTTGTTTGTTATTGTTGGCTTCTCTTCAATCGTTGTTGTTGTTTTTGATCTCGAAAGGTTCAAGTGCAGTTCATTTTGGGTTGAGTGAATTACCCGAATTTATTCTGATAATTGGTTGATAGTTTTGCTGCAAGGAAAAGATGCTGATGAGGAATGTGGTAATTCCGAAACAGCTGTACATCCAACCATCTTGCAGTCTATAGGGCTTTGCCCAAATAAATTTGACAAGCATATTTTTCCTCTGTTGGTTAAGCTACACTTGTAGTTTAGTCAATGCATGGCTTTAAGCTGAGATCAAAAACAACAATAAAAATTTTATTTCTATAGAAAATTTTGTCAAAATTTTATTTCTCTAGAAAATTTTGTTAATGTTTTATTTTTGTAGAAAATTTTGTCAATATTTTATTTCTATCGAAAATTTTGTCAAAATTTTATTTCTATAGAAAATTTTGTCAAAATTTAACTTCCATTGAAAATTTTGTCAGAATTTTATTTCTATAGAAAATATTGTCAAAGTTTTATTTTTCTAGAAAATTTTGTCAATATTTTATTTCTATAGAAAATTTTGTCAAAATTTTATTTCTCTCGAAAATTTTGTTAATATTTTATTTCTCTAGAAAATTTTGTTAATATTTTATTTTTATAGAAAATTTTGTCAATATTTTATTTCTATAGAAAATTTTGTCAACATTTTATTTCTATAGAAAATTTTGTCAAAATTTTATTTCTATAGAAAATTTTGTCAAAATTTTATTTCTCTAGAAAATTTTGTTAATATTTTATTTTTATAGAAAATTTTGTTAATATTTTATTTTTATAGAAAATTTTGTCAATATTTTATTTCTATAGAAAATTTTGTCAAAATTGTATTTCTATAGAAAATTTTGTCAACATTTTTTTTCTATAGAAAATTTTGTCAAATATTTATTTCTGTAGAAAAGTTGGTCAAAATTTTATTTCTATAGAAAAGTTGGTCAAAATTTTATTTCTATAGAAAATTTTGTCACAATTTTATTTCTATAGAAAATTTTGTCTAAATTTTATTTCTATAGAAAATTTTGTCAACATTTTATTTCTTTAGAAAATTTTGTCAAAATTTTATTTCCATAGAAAATTTTGTCAAAATTTTATTTCTATAGAAAATTTTGACAAAAATTCCTATAGAAATAACATAATGTCCTATAGACATGAAATTTTGACATAATTTCCTATAAACATTAAATTTTCTCAAAATTTCCTATAGTAATGAAATTTTGACAAAATTTCCTATAGAAATGAAATGTTGACAACATCTATATATATAAAATTCAATTTATGTTTGTTTATTTGTTTGTTTGTATGTAGCGAGTTGGCTCCGAAACGGCCGATTTACTTGAAACTTTCAGAGATCGTAGGGGACGTTCATGTGGTGAAAATAGGGTACCTCATTTTTTGACACCTGGTCGCGGAGGGGGACCTCCCCTTCGTCAGACTTTTTGAAAATTGGACCAAAGTTGACCGATTTGGTTGAAATTTTCGTTGAAGATTGGAGTTGGCATCTAGACAAAAATCCGCTACTTTTTATTTCGATATTTGGCGGCGGAGGGGGCCTCCCCTTTGTTCGACTTTTTTTTAAAGTACAGTGAAAAAACTAAAATTCTCTAAATTATCTGAGATTTACAGAGAACATGTGGTGAGGTTATGGAATTAATATGGGGTACCCGATGATTTCATATGTGGATGGGGAGGGGGACCTCCCCCTTGCCCTACTTTTTGAAACTTGGAACAAAATTATGCGATTTGCTTGAAATTTTCATTGAATGTTGGGGTTGGCATCTAGACAAAAATCCGCTACATTATTTTTCGATATTTGGTCGGGGAGGGAGACCAACCCTTTGCCCGAATTTTTGTTTTTTGAAAGTTCAAACGAAACTAAACTCCCCCGACTGAAATTTTACGGAAAAAATGGGTTATGAAATTTATATCAGGTTCCTGATTTTTTAATAAAAATAAAAGGGCATAGGGAGACATCCGCTTCTCTTAAGTACATACAGAGAAACAATTTAACTTTACCGAGTTACTTGAAATTTACAGAGGACTGGGGAGAGGTTACGATATTAATAGTTGATACCTGATTTTGTGATATTTGGACGGAAGAGAGGCCGCGCTTTAGGCTTATAATTTGCTTGACATTTTCTGGGACGTTTACAAAAGATACGCTACATCACTTTTCGATATTTGGTCGGGGAGGAGGTCCTCCTCTAAAACTGCAAAAAAAATCTTAAGTTTTCTTGAAATTTACAAAAGCAGTTGGGGAAGGTTATGAACGAAGAGGCAACCTTCCTTGCCCCACACTTGAAGGAAAGTTTCAAGAATTTGCACGGAAGGTTAAGGGTGCTATTCACTACGGTGTTTGTCGATATTGTATCGGGGAAAGTGACGTCCCTTTAAAACAGTAGAGAAAAAAGGGGAAATTGAAATAAACTATGTCGATTTACTTCGATAGAATTTATAGGGACCATTCAGTAGTTGCGAAATTAATAACGGGTACGTGATAGTCCGATATCAGGTCGGAGTAGAGCAAAGGTGGTGAGAGGGTTCCCTTTTGTCCGTTTTTTTTTGCTTAAATTGAAAGTAGAGGGTTGTCCGTTAATGGGAACTCGGTACATAATTTTATGATGTTTTCACACATGCTTCTGCCAGACTTCTTTTTAGTAAAGAACTTAAATTTACATGAAATTGGTAGCCGACGTAGAGGGTGCATCATTTTCCAACATTTTAGCAAATGTTAATGTGGTAAAATTTTTTACTACTTTTGCTTTCCGATTTTACTTTTCCCGATTTATTGGATGGGAAACAGTAATTCTTTGTATGTTATTATAATATATAGCTTAATTTTCTGATATGTTGAGGAGAAGGATACCTTTCCTTGACAAAGCACACTTAAAATTCACAAGAAATATAGAAGATTGTCCAACTACTTGAATGCAGAACATTATTAAAAAAATTTGGAGGAAAAGGTACACCCTCTCACGCCGTATTTGTACCTATAAACGAAAAATCAAGTAGTCCGATTTGTTTAAAAGAATTCAAATCTTTTCGAATTTGTTTTCAGCACGAAGGATATAGTTGACTAAGTTAACGCAAAATGTTCCACCAACGCTTCGTAAGGCGCAGCGAAGCGGGCCGGGTTACGCTAGTTTCCTATAGAAATGACATTTTGACATAATTTCCTATAGACATATTTCTATAGAAAATTTTGTCAAAATTTTCTTTCTCTAGAAAATTTTGTTAATATTTTATTTTTATAGAAAATTTTGTCAATATTTTATTTCTATAGAAAATTTTGTCAAAATTTGACTTCCATTGAAAATTTCGTCAAAATTTTATTTCTATAGAAAATTTTGTCAAAATTTTATTTCTTATGGAAATTAAATTTGGACAAAATTTCCTATAGGAATGAAATTTTGACAAAAATTCCTATAGAAATAAAATTTTGACAAAATTTCCTATAGAAATGAAATTTTGACAAAATTTCCCATTAAAATGAAATTTTGACAAAATTTCCTATAGAAATGACATTTTGACATAATTTCCTATAGACATAAAATATTGACAAAATTTTCTATAGAAATGAGATTTTGCAAAATTGCCTATAGAAATGAAACGCTTTTCAAAACAGTTTATATTGAACCAAAATGTCTTCAATATATGTTATAAAACTTTTGAAGCAATATTTATGTTAATATCTCTTAAGCCAAATACTAATAATTTATACTTTATTCACACTTTATGTATCTATGATATAAGTGTTAACGGAAGGAATGATCTAACGCATGTAAACACAATTTCTACGAATGTTTATATCAGGGATCCGGAGCGGTCCATTTTTTTCGCTCCGCTCCGCTCCCGCTCCGGAGAAAAAAAAACCGCTCCGCTCCACGCTCCGCTCCGAGAAAAAAAAATCGCTCCGCTCCGCTCCACGCTCCGCTCCGCTCCTCTTTGAGAAAATTATAGTACAAATATTGTATTATTTGTTCAATTGAGTTTTATTATACCCTGCTCCACACTGTGGAAGTTAGTGCATATATTTGCAACACATAGAAGGAGACGAGATAGACACATGGTGTCTTTGGCAAAAATGCTCAGGGTGGGCTCTTGAGTCGATATAGTGATGTCTGTCTGTCCGTGAACACATTTTTGTAATCAAAGTCTAGGTCGCAGTTTTAGTCCAATCGACTTCAAATTTGACACAAGTATGTGATTTGGCTCAGAATAGAACCCTATTGATTTTGGAAGAAATCGGTTCAGATTTAGATATAGCTCCCATATATATATTTCGCCCGATATGGACTTATATGGCCCCAGAAGCCAGAGTTTTACCCTAATTTGCTTAAAATTTTGCAGAAGAAGAACAATTAGTCAAGTGTGCCAAATTTTATTGAAATCGGTTCAGATTTAGATATAGCTCCCATATATATCTTTCGCCCGATATGAAATCGGTTCAGATTTAGATATAGCTCCCATATATATCTTTCGCCCGATATGGACTAATACGGTCCCAGAAGCTAGAGTTTTATCCCAATTAGGTTGAAATTTTGCACTAGGGGTACAATTAGTAGTGTAGTCAAGTATGCCAAATTTTATTGAAATCGGTTCAGATTTAGATATTTCTCCCATATATAGCTTTCGCCCGATTTACACTCATATGACCACAGAGGCCAATTTTAAACTCCGATTTAGTTGAAATTTTGCACATGGAGTAGAATTAGCATTGTAGCTCTGCGTGCCAAATTTGGTTTAAATCGGTTCAGATTTCAGCTCTCATATAAAGGGTGATTTGTTAAGAGCTTGATAACTTTTTTTAAAAAAAAAACGCATAAAATTTGCAAAATCTCATCGGTTCTTTATTTGAAACGTTAGATTGGTCCATGCCATTTACTTTTTGAAGATAATTTCATTTAAATGTTGACCGCGGCTGCGTCTTAGGTGGTCCATTCGGAAAGTCCAATTTTGGGCAACTTTTTCGAGCATTTCGGCCGGAATAGCCCGAATTTCTTCGGAAATGTTGTCTTCCAAAGCTGGAATAGTTGCTGGCTTATTTCTGTAGACTTTAGACTTGACGTAGCCCCACAAAAAATAGTCTAAAGGCGTCAAATCGCATGATCTTGGTGGCCAACTTACCGGTCCATTTCTTGAGATGAATTGTTCCCCGAAGTTTTCCCTCAAAATGGCCATAGAATCGCGAGCTGTGTGGCATGTAGCGCCATCTTGTTGAAACCACATGTCAACCAAGTTCAGTTCTTCCATTTTTGGCAACAAAAAGTTTGTTAGCATCGAACGATAGCGATCGCCATTCACCGTAACGTTGCGTCCAACAGCATCTTTGAAAAAATACGGTCCAATGATTCCACCAGCGTACAAACCACACCAAACAGTGCATTTTTCGGGATGCATGGGCAGTTGTTGAACGGCTTCTGGTTGCTCTTCACTCCAAATGCGGCAATTTTGCTTATTTACGTAGCCATTCAACCAGAAATGAGCCTCATCGCTGAACAAAATTTGTCGATAAAAAAGCGGATTTTCTGCCAACTTTTCTAGGGCCCATTCACTGAAAATTCGACGTTGTGGCAGATCGTTCGGCTTCAGTTCTTGCACGAGCTGTATTTTATACGGTTTTACACCAAGATCTTTGCGTAAAATCTTCCATGTGGTCGAATAACACAAACCCAATTGCTGCGAACGGCGACGAATCGACATTTCACGGTCTTCAGCAACACTCTCAGAAACAGACGCAATATTCTCTTCTGTACGCACTGTACGCATTCGTGTGGTTGGTTTAATGTCCAATAAAGTAAACTGAGTGCGAAACTTGGTCACAATCGCATTAATTGTTTGCTCACTTGGTCGATTATGTAGACCATAAATCGGACGTAAAGCGCGAAACACATTTCGAACCGAACACTGATTTTGGTAATAAAATTCAATGATTTGCAAGCGTTGCTCGTTAGTAAGTCTATTCATGATGAAATGTCAAAGCATACTGAGCATCTTTCTCTTTGACACCATGTCTGAAATCCCACGTGATCTGTCAAATACTAATGCATGAAAATCCTAACCTCAAAAGAATCACCCTTTATATGTTTTTCTGATTTCGACAAAAATGGTCAAAATACCAACATTTTCCTTGTAAAATCGCCACTGCTTAGTCGAAAAGTTGTAAAAATGACTCTAATTTTCCTAAACTTCTAATACATATATATCGAGCGATAAATCATTAATAAACGTTTGCAAAGTTTCCTTAAAATTGCTTCAGATTTAAATGTTTCCCATATTTATACCCTTCACCACTACTGTGGTACAGGGTATAATAAGTTTGTGCATTTGTATGTAACGCCAAGAAGGAAAAGTCTGAGACCCATCGTTTAGTATACCGATCGTCTTAGAATTAAATTCTGAGTCGATTTAGCGATGTCCGTCTGTCTGTCTGTCTGTCTGTCTGTCTGTCTGTCTGTCTGTCTGTCTGTCTGTCCGTCTGTCTGTCTGTCTGTTGATGTATTTTTGTGTGCAAAGTACAGCTCGAAGTTTTAGTCCGATTGTCCTAAAATTTGGTATGGGGTCCTGTTTCGGCTCAAAGACGATCCCTATTGATTTTGGAAAAAATCGGTTCAGATTTAGATATAGCTGCCATATATATTTTGCACCGATCTGGTCATAATTGGCGTGTATATCAACCGATCTTCCTCAAATTCCGTACATTCGAATATTTTATGGGTCTCGAAAAACTTGCAAAATATCAGCCAAATCGGTTCAGATTTAGATATAGCTCCCATATATAGCTTTCGCCCGATTTACACTCATTTGCCCACAGAGGCCAATTTTTTGCTCCGATTTAGTTGAAATTTTGCACAGGGAGTAGAATTAGCATTGTAGCTATGCGTATCAAATTTGGTTGAAATCGGTTCAGATTTCGATATAGCTCCCATATATAGCTTTCGCCCGATTTACACTCATTTGCTCACAGAGGCCAATTTTTTGCTCCGATTTAGTTGAAATTTTGCATAGAGAGTAGAATTAGCGTTGTTACTATGCGTGCCAAATTTGCTTGAAATCGGTTCAGATTTAGATATATCTCCCATATAAAGCTTTCGCCCGATTTACACTCATATGACCACAGAGGCCAATTTTTAACTCCGATTTAGTTGAAATTTCGCACAGGGAGTAGAATTAGCATTGTAGCTATGCGTGCCAAATTTGGTTGAAATCGGTTCAGATTTAGATATAGCTCCCATATATATGTTTTTTCTGATTTCGACAAAAATGGTCAAAATACCAACATTTTCCTTATAAAATCGCTACTGCTTAGTCGAAAAGTTGTAAAAATGACTCTAATTTTCTTAAACTTCTAATACATATATATCGAGCGATAAATCATAAATAAACTTTTTCGAAGTTTCCTTAAAATTGCTTCAGATTTAAACGTTTCCCATATTTTTTTACTAACATTGTGTTCCACCCTAGTGCATTATCCGACTTAAATTTTGAGTCTATAGATTTTGTAGAAGTCTATCAAATTCTTCCAGATCGAGTGATATTTAAATGTATGTATTTGGGACAAACCTTTATATATAGCCCCCAACACATTTGACGGATGTGATATGGTATCGAAAATTTAGATCTACAAAGTGGTGCAGGGTATAATATAGTCGGCCCCGCCCGACTTTAGATTTTCCTTACTGGTTTTTTACTAACATTGTGTTCCCCTAGTGCATTAGCCGACTTAAATTTTGAGTCTATAGATTTTGTAGAAGTCTATCAAATTCTGTCCAGATCGAGTGATATTTAAATGTATATATTTGGGACAAACCTTTATATATAGCCCCCAACACATTTGACAGATGTGATATGGTATCGAAAATTTAGATCTACAAAGTGGTGCAGGGTATAATATAGTCGGCCCCGACCGACTTTAGACTTTCCTTACTTGTTTTATTTAGAAAAATCGGGTGGTACATATATGGGAGCTATAGCTAAATCTGAACCGATTTCGATGATTTTTTGCACATATAGTTAGTGCTATAGAAGATTACATTTAGCCAACTTTGAGTAAGATCGGTTGATAAATAAGGGTTTTATGACATAATTTGGCAAAATCGGGCGATACATATATATGGGACCTATATCTAAATCTGAACCGATTTCGATGACATTTTCAGACTTAAAGGGTGATACAAAAGATTATTTTGTGCTAAATTTGACGACGATCGGTTAGTAAAAAAGTGCAACGTGACCCCATTTGTCGAAATCGAGCAATACATATATATATGGGAGCTATATCTAAATTTGATCCGATTTATTCCAAATTCAATAGCGTTCGTCCTTGTGCCCAAAAATCTCCCTGTACCAAACTTCATTAAAATCGGTTAATAATTGCGACCGCAATCCTGTGAACAACAAATACATGGACAGGCGGACGGACGGACGGACGGACACCAAGCCTGAGTCGATATTTTATGGGGTCTAAAATCAATATTTCTGGTAGGCACATTTTTTGGCAGATCAAACTTATTATACCCTAACCACTATGTGGTTTAGGGTATAATGACTTTAAAACAATGTGTTGAAACATTTTATTAATTTTGAAGATTTTTTCAGAAATATTAAATCCATTTTGACTTCATTAAAACGAAATTTTCATTCATGTTAGGATACACATTTTTATGTCGAATCACTTAGCTATAAGGACAAAAAGACTTCATTGAAAAGTTTAGAGACTTTTAGACAAGGAAAAAACTTTATTTCAGAGAAATACGTTTTCTATTCTAAGCAAAATTAGTATTCATATTTTACGCATGTGAAATATTTGGCCTCCCGACAATATTCCTTGCGGTGCACCATCTACTATTTAATATGTGATAGAAACCAAATTTATGAAAATGGACCAAATGCTGTTTGGTCCGACCATCGGACCAAATTTAAAAATTAGAAATTTTTTGGACCAATTTTGGTCCGATCGGACCAAAGCGGCAACGCTGATTGGAATTGAAAGTCTATACACAGAGTAGAAGTAACTACTCTCCGAAAGTTTTTTTTTTGCAACAGACGTAGAGAAGAGGTTTTGTTATATTTGTAATGTGTGTGTGTATGTTTATGTTTGCAACAACCTCCATCGAAATCAGTCCGTGGTATACCTACGAATATTCTTACTCAGATCTAGTGTTACCTAATTTCGCTTTTTTCCCTTTTATTGCAAAAATACATTTTCGAACAGCGTTTTTAAGAAATGTTCGTCCTCATAAAAGTAGATAACATGCAATAATACAAATCAAGTCAATGTGAGAAAAAAAAATTAAAATAAATGTATATGCGCACATTTTTCAACCAAAATTGAAACTATCCATAATTTTAATTAAATTTTCGAGAACCAATATCAGAAATAAGAGAATGCTAGGATATAGTACAATAGTAAAGCAAATATGAATGTCCTTACACTGAAAAAAAGAATTTTTCTTAATTATTAAAGTCACGTTGACCTTACCTCAAAAATTTTATCTTTCATGTTATGATACACACTTTTAAGTAAAATCACTTAATTATAAGGACATTACAACTTCATTCAAAAGTTTAGAGAAATGCGTCTTCCATGTTAAGCAAAATTTGCATTCTTATTCTAAGGACATGAAATCTTTGACTTCACGATAATATTTTTTTCAGTGTAGAAAACTAAAACATTAAATATAAATAAGATCGTTTAATTGCATTTATTTGACGTTCATTACAAACATCTTTGTAGTAATACGGGATGAAATTGATCGAAAGTACTGTTGTTACTTTTACAACACATACTAGATATATATTTTGACATTTGCCGTTTTTGAAAACAATTACTAAAAAACACGTTGTGTTTTCCCCAATGTACGTACGTACAAAAATACATATCGTACATTTTAAACGTTTACTCACACTACGCTAAGTACTAGCTAAATTTGAAATTACCTACACAGTGTAATTTCAAAGTTACACATTTCATTCAAGTAATATTTTATTCGGAGCGGAGCGGTTTTTCATTTGGAAACCGCTCCGCTCCCGCTCCGCTCCGGATTTTAGAAATGCCGCTCCCGCTCCGGCAAAAAAGGGCTTGCTCCGCTCCGCTCCACGCTCCGCTCCACGCTCCGCTCCGCTCCGGATCCCTGGTTTATATTGAGAAACTCAAATCTGAGTAGTACTCATTATAAGCATTCAACCTCATTAACAGTGATGTTGGATATAGTTGACTTATATTTCTCTTGCTCTCAATGCCTTGCTTTTGTAACTGTAAATTCATATTCACTTAGTTTGGCCAACATCATCTACTAAACCACACCACATAGGCCACACACCACAGCATGGCATATTCTATAATTATAAACTTCTATGGGAACGTGTATATATGTGAGAGTATCTCAGAGTATTCCATGTATGTTTGCATACAGGCAAGTGAGTGTTTGTGTTCTCATTTCGCTGAGACTGGTGTAGTTGTTGCTGTTGTTGTGCTCATTTATGAGTATCCTTTACGAATTTGATGAATTCTTCGAGATAATAAGTTGTGTTGTGCTTCCAACAGCATTTCCGCATATCTTAATAAAGAGATTTTTTCTCCGACTTGTGGTTCGCTGAGATATTTAACGTTGGAATTCATAGGCATACTAAACTGAAGCTCATGTGTGTGTGTGTGTGTGTGAGTGATAGAGAGTGTGAAGGCATAGGACATTGGTTGAAATGACCTTGTGACACTTACAAGCGTATATCAATAAAATCATATTGGGTTAAGAGCTTGCTACTGAAGATGTCTGATGTGATGCAAATGAGAATATTTTGATCAATGAATGAAATTGATAAGCGTATAAAGATATATGTGGATGTATAGATAAATTAATCAATATCATAATAGAAAACTTTGAGATTCATTTAAAGATTTGGTTGTGGATGGGAAACAAGGCACATATTATAACAAAAATTTGAGAGGATTCACCAGCGTGCTGGTTACATTTATACATCGATGAACTACTCTAAGTGAGAAGATGTATGTTATAATTGTTCCAGGGCTTGAGTTACCAGGCAAATTATATCAAAATGTATAATAAAATGGGGTTTAAGTAGTTTTAAACCACGAACCTGATGAAAGTACTGCGGCGAAAATTCAAACTGACCATATATAAAGGTTGTACAAATAACTCAGCTGTTAAAATTACTTTTCATCTCTAAATGCCGGTAATGTGTTAAGTTTTTGCGGTTACTTTGCAAAAACTGAATTATTTGAAATGAGTAACTTCGAAAATAATCTAATTTCAACTCGAAAATCGAACATAGTACATACCGATATGGTTATCCTACTTATATTCACCACCATAGAATGGTGATGGGAATAGAATAACTTTGCCTATCTATGGCATTTAGAAATGAAGTTATTCGAATTGCAAGTGTGATAATGTGATTACTTTATATTTGGCTGAAATCCACAAATGGTTATTGTTAGAGTCTAATAAAAGGTGGGCAAAAAAATAATGGTACCAATTATAGATCATGAGTTGAACATATCGCAAGAAAGGATTCAACAGATATTGAAAAACTAGCTTGGGCTAAAGCCATTGAAGTTCCAATAAGTGCTAGAGTTCGCCAATGTACAAAAATCTTTTCGACTGGATGAGCCAAGGAGTTTCTTCGCATGCCTGTAAGTGGCTAGTTAGCTAATTTGGTTTTCTTCACTGAGAAGCCATTCCAAATTGAGCAGCTTGTAAACAAACAAAATAAGCAGGTGTACTTGCCAAATAGGTCAGCTGAAATGTAAACCTTCGATGGGCCATCAGAATTCAAGCTCCGCCGATGGTGTGGTGTGGTGAGGGCCCCACTGTTGTCACAGTTGGTAGAATTCTAACACAAATTGTGGATTTTTTATTGTTTGGTAGAATGTTACAATTCTTGATGTTTTGGTGGATTTTGGCAAATATTCCTTTCCAAGTAAGAGGTACTTCCTAATATTTCTATAGAAATAAAATTTTTACAAAAGTTTCTATAGAAATCAAATTTTTGACAAAATTTTCTATAGTAATAAAAATTTTCACTAAATGTTCTATAGTAATGAAATGTAGAAATAAAATTTTGACAAAATGTTCTATAGAAAATTTTGATAAAATTTTCTATAAAAATAAAATTTTGACAAAATTTTCTATAGAAATAAAATTTTGGCAAAATTTTCTATAGAAATGAAATTTTGACAAATATTTCAATAGAAATAAAATTTTGATAAAATTTTCTATAAAAATAAAATTTTGATAAAATTTTGACAAATATTTTCTATAGAAATAAAATTTTGACAAAATTTTGTATAGAAATAAAATATTGACAAATATTTCTATAGAAATAAAATTTTCTATAGAAATAACATTTTGATAAAATTTTTTTATAGAAATAAAATATTGACAAATATTTCTATAGAAATAAAATTTGGACAAAATTTTCTATAGAAATAAAATTTTGACAAACTTTTCTATAGAAGTAAAATGTTGACAAAATTTTCTACAGAAATACAAAATTTTCTATAGAAATAAAATTTTGACAAAATTTTCTATAGAAATAAAATTTTAACAAAATTTTCTATAGAAATATAATTTTGACAAAGTGTTCGGTCGAAGCAGGAATGGAAGCCACGACCTTGTGTGAGCCACCGTAGTGCAATGGTTAGCATGCCCGCCTTGCATACACAAGGTCGTGGGTTCGATTCCTGCTTCGACCGAACACCAAAAAGTTTTTCAGCGGTGGATTATCCCACCTCAGTAATGCTGGTGACATTTCTGAGGGTTTAAAAGCTTCTCTAAGTGGTTTCACTGCAATGTGGAACGCCGTTCGGACTCGGCTATAAAAAGGAGGTCTCTTGTCATTGAGCTTAACATGGAATCGGGCAGCACTCAGTGATAAGAGAGAAGTTCACCAATCTAAGTGAGCCTGATACATCGGGCTGCCACCTAACCTAACCTTGTGTATGCAAGGCGGGCATGCTAACCATTGCACCACGGTGGCTCCCTTAAACCTCCTAACACCGTCTTCTAAATTGTAAGTAAGTCCATACGTGGTATATATTAAATTAATTTAGTTTGACAACATTTTCTATAGAAATAAAATTTTGACATAATTTTCTATAGAAGTAAAATTTTGACAAAATTTTCTATAGAAATAAAACTTTTTTATAGAATTAAAATTTTGACAAAATTTTGTATAGAAAAAAAAATTTGACAAAATTTTCTATAGAAATAAAGTTTTGACAAGATTTTCTATAGAAATGAAATTTTAACAAAATTTTCTATAGAAATAAAATTTTGACAAAATTTTCTATAGAAATAAAATTTTGACAAAATTTTCTTTGGAAATAAAATTTTGACAGAATTTGCTATAGAAATAAAATTTTGGTAGATTATTTTTGCTTCGAGTGGCAACCATGATTATGAACCGCTATGGACATAGATATTTTTTTATATGTTTTTTCTATTCGACCTTTTTAATTATTTTTAGATTCTTCTGTTATTTTTGGCCTTTAAAGTGCAGGTATTTTTAATGTGAATAAAATATCAATTTATTCCATTTTTGTCATCCAACGTTTAGCTGGGGGATTCCAGCTTCTTCAGGGATGCTATTTTATTGAATCTGGCATTATATATAAACATTAATTTTAATTTTTCATCAATAGTAAAAGGGAATGCACTTACATTTCATCTTTGATATTTTCATTTTCTTCATTAGCTTGGCTCCACTCTAGTCTATTTTGAATGGACTAGATTCTCACTTCGAATATTCTTAATTTAATGAATGGCTATACCATAGACAAATATGTCTTACTAAAAACTTATACAAATGTTTGGATAAGTGTTTGATGATTTTACCTAAATACACATATATGTTTCCCCACCTCTCTCTCTCTCTCTCACACGTTCACCTATTTTACCCAACAATATTTTAAAGTAGTTTTAATTTTACCATACCCTAACATAATCAAGAAAACTATTGGAAAAGTCCATTATTATGGAAAATGGTTGTAGAAGCAGCAGAGTAGTAGCAGTAGCTGCTGTAGCAAGAGTACATTTATATGTAATGAAGGATATAGCATCATCGACATAGAATCGATTGAGAAATTTCGTAAGTAGTTCACAAACTTTCAAATGTTTACTCATACACAAATACAAACATATACATTTCAAGTAGTTTTTCATCTCTCTCCTCCATCAATACACACAGTCAGTCACTGATATATTTTCTTATGAAATGGATATACGAGTATAAGCAGGCGTGAGTGGGAGTGCTATGTATGTTTGTGTTCTCATTTATGAGTAAGTGTCCATGTGAGAAAGATTTCAAGTTTTCATTCAAGCAAGATTATTGCATTAGTATTCGTTATAATTTTATGAGTTTCCGGCATAAATTGCATTGCATAAAGTTTAAACATTGTTTATTTATGATGCTATTGAGCACATTTGACAATATTTGAAGAAGTGCATGCATACATACATAGACACACAGATTTACATATATTCATAGAAGATATTTCGAGAGAAAGTGGAGGAATTTCTATTTGAAATTTTAATTGTAAATTATCGAAATTTTAAAATTAAGACTTGTAATACAAGAGGACAAATTTAAATTTTCAATGTGTGGGTAGAGGGGAGATTTGAAATTTATTATTATAAACTGCTAAAACTTTAATATTTAGAAATATTTTTTAAAAAATTTTTGTCTACGTAGTCTGGGGACATTTTGCGACTACGTAGACAAAAATACGAGTATATATTTCTTAAATACATTTTAATGTATTTTATACACAATCCATACAATCTAAATAAATATTTAAAGCATTCATTGAGTAATTTCGATATATGTTATATGGACTATAAATGCATTTCAAAGATCATGTGTATACGCTACAAGTTGAATAAATTGGGGAAATTTGTAGTTTTACTATAGATGTGTAATCCAGGATATATGTAGACAGAATTTTAGCAGCATTTTTATAGAAAGAAGGACTATTCCTCTTGGAAAATATTTACATGTATGATCTGGTACAGTTTTGGGATAGAAGCAATATAAAGCACTCAAAATGAGTTTGTTGTAGATTCGGAAATGAGACTCCCTGTGTGCCATAGATTTGTCTATTTAATATAATAAAAGACAAACTTATTATAATAATGCACATGAAGTGATTTTTTATACCCTCCACCATAGGATGGGGGGTATATTAACTTTGTAATTCCGTTTTTAACACACCGAAATATTGCTCCAAGACCCCATAAAGTATATATATTCTGGGTCGTGGTGAAATTCTGAGTCGATCTGAGCATGTCTGTCCGTCCGTCTGTTGAAATCACGCTAACTTCCGAACGAAACAAGCTATCGACTTGAAACTTGGCACATGTAGTTGTTATTGATGTAGATCGGATGGTATTGCAAATGGGCCATATCGCTTCACGTTTTACGTATAGCCCCCATATAAACGGACCCCAAATTTGGTTTGCGAATCCTCTAAGAGATGCAAATTTCATCCGATCCGGCTGAAATTTGGTACATGGTGTAAGTATATAGTCTCTAACAACCATGCAAAAATTGGTCCACATCGGTCAATAATTATATATAGCCCCCATATAAACCGATCCCCAGATTTGGCTTGCGGAGCCTCTAAGAGAAGCAAATTTCATCCGATCCGGCTGAAATTTGGTACATGGTGGTAACAACCATGCAAAAATTGGTCAACATCGGTCCATAATTATATATAGCCGCCATATAAATCGATCACCAGATTTGACCTCCGGAGCCTCTTGGAAGACCAAAATTCATCTGATTCAGTTGAAATTTGGTACGTGGTGTTAATATAAGGCCTCAAACACCCATGCAAAAATTGACCAACATCGGTCCATAATTATATATATCCGCCATATAAACCGATCACAAGATTTGACCTCCGGAGCCTCTTGGAAGACCAAAATTCATCTGATTCAGTTGAAATTTGGTACGTGGTGTTAATATTGGTCGAAATCGGTCTATAATTATATATAGGCCCCATATAAACCGATCCCCAGATTTGACTTCTAGAGCCCCTTGAAGAGCAAAATTCATCCGATTCGGTTGAAATTTGGTACGTGATGTTAGTATATTGTATCCAATAACTATGCAGGAATTGGGTCATATCAGTCCATAATTATATATAGTTCCCATATAAATCGATCCCCAGATTTGACCTCCGGCGCCTTATGGAGAAACAAAATTCATCTGATCTAGTTGAAATTTGGTACGTGATGTTAGGTTAGGTTAGGTTATGTGGCAGCCCGATGTATCAGGCTCACTTAGACTATTCAGTCCATTGTGATACCACAGTGGTGAACTTCTCTCTTATCACTGAGTGCTGCCCGATTCCATGTTAAACTCAATGACAAGGGACCTCCTTTTTATAGCCGAGTCCGAACGGCGTTCCACATTCTAGTGAAACCACTTAGAGAAGCTTTGAAACCCTCAGAAATGTCACCAGAATTACTGAGGTGGGATAATCCACCGCTGAAAAACTTTTTGGTGTTCGGTCGTAGCAGGAATCGAACCCACGACCTTGTGTATGCAAGGCGGGCATGCTAACCATTGCACCACGGTGGCTCCCTACGTGATGTTAGTATATGATATTTAAAAGTGCCATGCCAAAAGTGCTCCATATCGGTCTATAATTATATATAGCCCACATATAAAACGGTTCCCGAGATTTGGTTTTGCAGCTTCTTGGAGGAGCAAATTTCATACGAGTGAGTTGAAAGTTGGTACATTGTGCTAGTATATGGCCGTTAACAACCATGCCTAACTAGGTCCATATCGGTCTATAGTTATATATAGCCCTCAGATAAATTGATCACCAATCACACAAAACTTGGTCCATATCAAGTTCATAATTGTATATAGCCCCCACATAAGCGATCCCCATATTTAAATTCACATATACATTACTTTTGTGTCTAATATATACCACGTATGGACTAACCCACAATTTAGAAAACGATGTTAAGAAGTTTTAAGATACCACAACCCAAGTAATTCGATTGTGGATGACAGTCTTTCGTAGAAGTTTCTACGCAATCCATGGTGGAGGGTACATAAGATTCGGCCTGGCCGAACTTACGGCCGTATATACTTGTTTTTCTTTTGCAAGACCATAAAACCAGACATTGGATTACAGAGCCTTATAATAATTTTAGAAACATTTATAGGAGTAGATTAAGAAAGGAACCGCTTGGGAATTTGGCACTAATTAAAGAAAAAGTGTGAATTAAAATTTTACTAAAAATATATTAACAAACATTTTATATAACAAGTATATACAGCACTAAGTTCGGCCGGGCCGAATCTTAAATACCCACCACCATGAACCAAATATTATGGTTTCCTTTGAAATTTCAGGAGGGCTTGAGGACTTGAGGACACTTCCCGAAGATAAATTTAAAGATTTCTCCTATGAGGATTATATCAGATTCTGGATTTATAAGAACCATTTTTGTTTGAGTTTTATAGGAATCATTAACATCTCTTGTAAGTGTGCAAGAAAATTATAAAATAACGTCTTGATTTGAAATCTTAAATCTGTAGAAGTAAAATCTGGAAATTTTACATTGAGTTTCAAGCAATTTTCATGATCAGTGCACCTTCTACACCCTTAAGAAGTGAAGTCGGTCTATATGGAGGCATTACCAAATGGACCGATAAAAACTTAATCCGATACACGTTTTTGTGAGCCTAAAATACCAGAATATTTACAATTTCAAGCAAATCAGATAAGAACTACGGTTTCTAGAAAACCAAGGAGTTAAATCGGGAGATCGTGCCTATGGGGGCTACACTAAAATATGGACCGATACTCACCGTTTGCGGCATACCTCTTTATGACCCGAAAATACCTCTAGATTTCCAATTTCAGGCAAATAGGATAAAAACTTCGGATTCTAGAAGCCCAAGAAGTAAAATCGGGAAATCGGTCTATATGGGGGCTATACCAAAATATGGACCAATACTCACCATTTTTGGCACACCTCTTTATGGTCATAAAATACCTCCAGATTTCCAATTTCAGACAAATTGGATAAAAACTACGGTTTCTATAAGCCCAAGACCCCAAACCGGGAGATCGGTCTATATGGGGGCTATACCAAAATATGGACCGATAATCACAATTTTTGGCACACGTATTTGTGGTCCTACAATACCTCTAGATTTCCAATTTCAGGTAAATTGAATAAAAACTGCGGTTTCTATAAGCCCAAGAAGTAAAATCGGGAGATCGGTCTATATGGGGGCTATACCAAAATATGGACCGATACTCAGAATTTTTGGCACACGTATTTGTGGTCCACCAATACCTCTAGATTTCCAATTTCAGGTAAATTGAATAAAAACTGCGGTTTCTATAAGCTCAAGAAATAAAATCGGGAGATCGGTCTATATGGGGGCTATACCAAAACATGGACCGATACTCACCATTTTTGGCACACCTCTTTATGGTCATAAAATACCTCTAGATTTCAAATTTCAGGCAAATTGGATAAAAACTACGATTTCTATAAGCCCAAGACCCCAAATCGGGAGGTCGGTTTATATGGAGACTATATCAAAACCTGGACCGATATAGCCCATCTTCGAACTTGACCTGCCTGCAGACAAAAGACGAGTTTGTGCAAAATTTCAGCACGATTGCTTCATTATTGAAGACTGTAGCGTGATTACAACAGACAGACAGACAGACAGACGGACATCGTTATATCGTCTTAGAATTTCTCCCTGATCAAGAATATATATACTTTATATAGTCGGAAATCGATATTTCGATGTGTTACAAACGGAATGACAAACTTATTATACCCCCGTAACCATTCTCTGGTGGTGGGTATAAAAATGTACATTTTGTCACCATTTCATTTCTATAGGAAATTTTGTCAAATTTTTATTTCTATAAGAATTTTTTTTAAAATTTCATTTCTATAGGAAATTTTGTCAAAATTTCATTTCTATAGGAAATTTTTTCAAAATTTCATTTTTCTATAGGAATTTTTTTCAAAATTTCATTTCTAACGAAATTTTTTCAAAATTTCATTTCTAACGAATTTTTGATAAAATTTCATTTCTGTAGGAAATTTTGGCAAAATTTCATTTCTATAGGAAACTTTGTTAAAATTTCATTTCTATTTTGTTAATTGTAAAAATTTCATTTCTATAAGAAATTTTGTCAAAATTTAATTTCTATAGGAAATTTTTGTCAAAATTTTATTTCTATAGGAAATTTTGTCCAAATTTCATGTCTATAGGAAGTTTCGTTAAAATTTCATTTCTATATGAAATTTTGTCAAAATTTCATTTCTATTTTATCAAATGTCAAAATTTAATTCCTATAGGAAATTTTGTCAAAATTTAATTTCTGTATAAAATTTTGTCAAAATTTCTTTCTATAAGATATTTACATTTAACTAAACGTACCTATTACATATGGGCACTTCTAGTCTTAACCACTGAACCTTCTCGATTATTTTCTTCTGTTGAACCAACCAGATTGTTCCAAAAACATTAGCAGACTGCTTAAGTTAACGTTTTCCAGGTCCGCCAGTAATCTAAAGCTATATGCTCCTAAAATTCGCTTACGCCTTACACAAAAAGCAGGACACTCACACAAGACGTGTTTTATTGATTCCTTTTCCTCCGCATCATGACAGCTCATACAATAGTCATTATACTTCGCACCAATAGTTTTTGCGACCCGTTATAGCAGATATCAGGAGTGATATCTGACGCCTTGAGAACACTAGCATAACTAGTGTGCGGTTTAAGTTTAAATGGGGCCATATTTGCTTGGTGTCGTTACAACCCTTGCAATTCTTTTGCCATCATAACAGCCCTCTCACGCAGTAAGAGCTTGCAGGTGGCCAGAGGCATACCAACAGATTCTAGTTACCCTGGAATATGTAAGGTAGTTCCTAGCTTTGCTAACACATCTGCTTCGCAGTTCCCCGATATGTTCCTATGGCCAGGCACCCATATTAGGTGAATATTGTACTGCTCAGCCATCTCGTTGAGAGATTTGCGGCAGGCTATGGCCGTTTTCGAGTTAAGGAACACAGAGTCCAAGGATTTTATTGCAAGTTGACTGTCTGAGTATATATTAATGCCAATATTGCTTGGAGCATTACTTCTCAGCCAATTCACCACTTCTCTTATTGCTAATATTTCAGCCTGAAAAAACACTACAGTGATCAGGTAATCTTTTCGCTATTCGAATTTCCAGATCTTTAGAATATACTCCGAATTCCACTTGTCCATTCAATTTGGAGCCATCAGTATAGAAATCTATATATCTTTTATTCCCCGGGGTCTGTGTACACCACGCTTCACTGTTGGGAATTAGAGTTTCGAACTTTTTGTCGAAAAGTGGTTTTGCCAGGGTGTAATCCACTACGTTAGACACATCTGGCATTACTTTGAGGACCGAGCTGTGACAGTAATTTTTTTCCGACCACAGCGATAGCTCGCGCAACCGCACAGCCGTTGTTGCAGCTGACTGTTTGGCCAAAATGTCTAAAGGCAATAGATGCAGTATGACATTAAGGGAATTTGTTCCTGTCTTGCTGAATGCACCTGAGATACACAAGCACGCTATACGCTGAACTTTGTCTATACTTGTCGGCTGGTGAAGTGCCGGCCACCAGACTACAACACCATATAGCATTATAGGTCTAACCACTGCCGTGTATAGCCAATGCACAATTCTAAAAATTTTGACAAAATTCCATTCCTATAGGAAATTTTGTCAAAATTTAATTTCTATTTTGTTAAGTTTCATTTCTATAGGAAATTTTTTGAAAATTTCATTTCTATAGGGAATTTTGTCCAAATTGTATTTCTATAGGAAACTTTGTTGAAATTTCATTTGTATTTTGTTAAATGTCAAAATTTAATTCCTATAGGAAATTTTGTCAAAATTTAATTTCTGTATAAAATTTTGTCAAAATTTCTTTTCTATAGGAAATTTTTGTGAAAATTTCGTTTCTATATGAAATTTTGTCAAAATTTCATTTCTATAGGAAATTTTGTGCAAATTTCATTTCTATAGGAAATTTTGTCCAAATTGTATTTCTATAGAAATTTTTTTTTGTCCAAATTGTATTTCTATAGGAAACTTTGTTAAAATTTAATTTCTATTTTGTTAAGTTTCATTTCTATAGGAAATTTTTGTGAAAATTTCATTTCTATAGGGAATTTTGTCCAAATTGTATTTCTATAGGAAACTTTGTTGAAATTTCATTTGTATTTTGTTAAATGTCAAATTTTCATTTCTGTAGGAAATGTTGTCAAAATTTCATTTCTGTAGGAAATTTTGTCAAAATTTCATTTCCATTGGAAATTCAATAAACATGTCATATCTATATGAAATTTTCTCGAAATTTAATTTCTATAGGGAATTTTGTTAAAATTTCTTTCCATAATGTATTTAATGGCAAATTTTTATTTTATAGAAAATTTTGTTAAAATTTCATTTCTATAGGAAATTTTGTCAAAATTTCGTTTCTATAGAAAAATTTCTCCATGTTTCATTTTTATATAGAATTTTATCACTTTATTTTATACAAAATTTTGTTAAAATTTCATTTCTATAGGAAATATTGTCAAAATTTCGTTTCTATAGAAAAATTTCTCAATGTTTCATATTTATATAGAAATTTATCAAGATTTCTTTTCTATAGGAAATTTTGTGAAAAATTTTTTTCCATAGGAAATTTTCTAAAAATTTCACTTCTATAGAAAATTTTGTCAAAATTTTCCTTCTATATAAAATTTTTGTAAAAATGTCTTCCCTTATTTAACATTAAAGTACCTCTTCGTATGGCTCGCAAAATATTCATTGGTATTAATTTCTCATTTGTCAATTTAGAAAAACATGATTTGATTCTATATATGACATTTATTATAGATTGACTTATTTCGAAATGTTAACAACAAATAATTGCAATCAAAAATTTGTTTTGCTTTACTAATTTCATATAAGCCAACTCAATTGGTTTATTAATATACACACGCAGACGTGTGGCAAAAAAAAAAAAAAAAAACAATAACATATTTAGTAAAAGATACTGATTTCATGTCACAATCTACAAATCAAGACAATCAAATAAGGCAGTGGGAATATTAGCTTTGTCTTGATAAGAATGCATGACTTTGCGTCTGGATGTCTTTACCACAAATAACAAAAAATATAATCATTTTTATTAGTATTTATGTCTGACAGAGAACATGAATGTATGACTTTCATGACTTTATTTCAGATTTTGATAGGACCAAGATTGAAATAACAATAAAAACAATGAAATGGCTATATGAAATGATATTAGACGACATTCGTTGGGTTGTAGACCTATATATTTGTCAAGCGTATTGAAAGTTGTTTAATAAAATCCTGCAGAAAATTTAGACAAAATTTTCCTATAGAAATGAAATTTTGACAAAATTTTCTGTAGCAAAGAAATTTTGGCAAAATTTTCTATAGAAGTTAATTGAAAAACAAAAAAATACTACAGAGATGAAATTTTGACAAAATTTTATTTAGAAATGAAATTTTGAAAAAAAAAATTATATAAAAATAAAATTTTGACAAAATTTTATACAGAAATGAAATTTTAACAAAATTTTATATACGTAAAAATAAAATTTTGACTATATTTTATATAGATATAGAAATGAAATTTTATCACTATTTTCTAGTACGTACGTAAGTACATTTTGGCAAAATTTCCTATAGAAATGATATTTTGACAAAATTTCCTAAAGAAATGAAATTTTGACAAAATTTCCTGTAGAAATGAAATTTTAAGAAAATTTCCTTATTAAAGAAATTTTAAGAAAATTTCCTATAGAAATGACATTTTAACAAAATTTCGTAAGGAAATGAAATTTTAACCAAATTTCCTACAGAAATAAAATAACAAAATTTTCTATAGAAATGAAATTTGAAAAAGTTTCCTATAGAAATGAAATTTTAACAAAATTTGCTATAGAAATGAAATTTTGACAAAATTTCCTATAGAAATTAAATTGTGACAAAATTTTCTATGGAAATGAGATTTTGGCAAAAATTTCCATAAAAATGAAATTTTGACAAAATTTCCTAAAGAAATATAATTTTCACAAAATTTCCCCTTGAAATGAAATTTCCTATATGAATGGAATTTTGACCAAATTTACTATAGAAATTAAATTTTGACAAAATTTACTATAGAAATGAAATTTTGACAAAATTCACTATAGAAATGCAATTTTGACAAAATTTACTATAGAAATGCAATTTTGACCAAATTTCCTACAGAAATGAAATTTTTGCAAAAATTTCTATAGAAATGAAATTTTAACAAAATTTCCCACAGAAATAAAATAACAAAATTTTCTATAGAAATGAAATTTGAAAAAGTTTCCTATAGAAATGAAATTTTGACAAAATTTCCTATAGAAATGAAGTCTTGCCAAAATTTCCAATAAAAACGAAATTTTGATAAAAATTCCTATAGAAATGAAATTGTGACAAGATTTCCTATAGAAACGAAGTTTGGTCAAAATTTCCTTAGAAACGAAGTTTTGTCAAGATTTCCTATACAAACGAATTTTTGTAGAGAATTTAAATTTTGACAAAAAATTTACTACAGAAATGAAATTTTAACAAATTTTATATACAAATGAAATTTTTTTAGTGAAATTTTAATAAAATGTTCCATTATTAAGTGGAAAGTAAAAATGCACATATGTTTTGTTGTCTCTTCAGAAACAGATTAACATTTGACATTGCATGACCCCATGGTTAAATTTTAATGAAATTATTAACACGTATACGCTCTAGCGTCTCTTATGAAACAATTAATAATACGTATACGTGCCATTGTCCCTCAAAGAGTGAATTAATTATTAATCATGAATTATTATTAGCCATACAGCATGTATTGATAATAATATTCATATGTGATAAATGTATTCAATGTGGTACATAAACATTAAAAAATTTTGTTTTCTGTTTGGATTTTGTTCAATCTGCTCTAAATTTGGATTTCAAGTCTTCTGAATTCGCAAGTCTAACACATACTAATTTCCTGGGAAGTACATTGTAGTACATCGACCGCAAATGAAAGGGGCGAACAAGAGGAAATTTTGTCAAAATTTCATTTCTTAAAGAAGTTTTCTCAAAATTTCTCAAAATTTCCTATAGAAATGAAATTTTGACAAAATTTCTTATAGAAATGAAATTTTGACAAAATTTCTTATAGAATTGAAATTTTGACAAAATTTCCTATAAAAACGAAGTTTTGTCAAGATTTCCTATTGAAACGAAGTTTTGTCAAAATTCTCTTAGAAATGAAATTTTGTCAAGATTTCCTATAGAATCGAATTTTTGTATAGAATTTAAATTTTAACAAAAAAAATTTACTACAGAAATGAAATTTTAACAAATTTTTATATAGAAATGGAATTTTGACATAATTTCATTTGACAATTTTTTTTTTTAAATTTTCTTAGATATAAAATTTTTACAAAAATTCTTATTGAAACGAAATTTTTACAAAATTTCCTATAGAAATGAAAATTTCCTATAAAAATGAAATTTTGAAAAAAATTTTTTATGGAAATTAAATTTTGTCAAAAGGAGAAATTCTGAAAAAATTTTCTATAAAATTTTATTTTATCAAAAATTTTCAAAAATTTCCTATAGAAATACAATTTTTAAAAAAATTTCCCAAGGGAATGAAATAAAAATAAAATTTTCTGTAAATAATAAATTTTTGGCAAAATTTCCTGTAGAAATAAAATTTTAAGAAAATTTCCTATAGAGATGAAATTTTGAAAAAATTGGCTATAGAAATGAAGTTTTGACAAGATATTCTAGAGATATGAAATTTTGTGAAAATTTTCTGAAGAAATGAAATTTTGTCAAAATTTTCTATAGAAATGAAATTTTGACAAAATTTTATATAGAAATGAAATTTTGATGAAACTTTCATATAGAAATAAATTTTTGAGAAAATTTTCCATTGAAATGAAATTTTGACAACATTTTCTGTAGAAAAGAAATTAAAAAAAAAATATTTTACAAATTAAGTCTTGAGAAAATTATCCATACTAATGAAATTTTGACAAACAATTTACTATAGAAATGAAATTTTGGCAAAACTTCCTATAGAATGAAATTTTGACAAAATTTCCTATAGAAAATAAATTTTAAGAAAATTTATTATAGATATGAAATTTTGACTAAATTATCTATAGAAATGAATTTTTGAGGATATAGAAACAAAATGTTGACAAAATTTCCGATAGAAATGAAATTTTGACAAAATTTCCTTTAAAAGTGAAATTTTGACAAAATTGGCATAGAAATGAAATTTTGACAAAGTTTTTTATAAAAATGAAATTTTGTCAAAATTTCCTATAGAAATGAAATATTGACAAAATTTTATATAGAAATGAAATCTTGATGAAACTTTCATATAGAAATGAATTTTTGAAAAAATTTTCCATAGAAATGAAATTTTGACAAAATTTTCTATAGAAAAGAAATTAAAAAAAAATATTTTACAAATAAAGTCTTGAGAAAATTGTCCATACTAATGAAATTTTGACAAAAAATTTACTATAGATATGAAATTTTGACAAAATTTCCTATAGAAAATAAATTTTAAGAAAATTTATTATAGAAATGAAATCTTGGCTAAATTTTCTATAGAAATGAATTTTTGAGGAAATTTCCTATAGAAAAAAAATTTTGACAAAATTTCCTATAGAAATGAAATTTTGACAAAGTTTCCTTTAAAAATTAAATTTTGACAAAATTGGCATAGAAATGAAGTTTTGACAAAGTTTCTTATAAAAATGAAATTTTGTCAAAATTTCCTATAAAAATGAAATTTCGACAAAATTTTATATAGAAATGAAATTTTGTTGTTGTTTTTTGATTTCAACTTAAAACCATGCATTGACTTAACTACAAGTGTAGCTTAACCCACAGAGGAAAAGAATGTTTGTCAAATTTATTTGGGCAAAGCCCTATAGACTGCAAGATGGTTGGATGAAAACATATCTCTTTTCCTATGCCACTGTCAAATCATCGATTTGAGTGCAGTTGGGTTTATTTTGAGCGTGCTTCCTCTTCTTTTTCCATTCGTTCTTTAAGCATTGTTGTTGTTTTTTGATTTCACTTTCATATAGAAATTAATTTTTGAAAAAATTTTCCATAGAAATGAAATTTTGACAAAATTTTCTGTAGAAAAGAAATTAAAAAAAAAAAATATTTTACAAATGAAGTCTTGAGAAAATTGTCCATACTAATGAAATTTTGACTAAAAATTTACTATAGAAATGAACTTTTGACAAAATTTCCTATAGAAAATAAATTGTAAGAAAATTTATTATAGAAATGAAATTTTGACTAAATTTTCTATAGAAAGGTATTTTTGATTAAATTTCCTATAGAAACAAAATTTTGACAATATTTCCTATAAAAATGAAATTTTGACAAAATTGGCATAGAAATGAAATTTTGACAAAGTTTCTTATAAAAATGAAATTTTAGCAAAATGTCCTATAGAAATGAAATTTTGACAAAATTTTCTGTAGAAAAGAAATTAAAAAAAAAAATATTTTACAAATGAAGTCTTGAGAAAATTGTCCATACTAATGAAATTTTGACTAAAAATTTACTATAGAAATGAAATTTTGACAAAACTTCCTATAGAATGAAATTTTGACAAAATTTCCTATAGAAAATAAATTTTAATAAAATTTATTATAGATATGAAATTTTGACTAAATTATCTATAGAAATGAATTTTTGAGGAAATTTCCTACACACAAAAAAATTTCACGAACATTTTTCCAATTAAAATTTTAATTAAATTTTAAAAAATATTCAATTAAAAATTTTATTGATTCAACAAATTTTTTAATTGAAACAAAAATCAATCACAAAAATAGTAGTATCAATTAATTTTTTAATTGATACTATCATTTCTGTGATCGAAGGCATTTCAATTAAAAATTAATTGGATCAATTAATTTCGTGATTGAATCAGAAAAAAATTTTTGTGTGTGTATAGAAACAAAATTTTGACAAAATTTTCTATAGAAATGAAATTTTGACAAAATTTCCTTTAAAAATGAAATTTTGACAAAATTGGTATAGAAATGAAATTTTGACAAAGTTTCTTCTAAAAATGAAATTTTGTCAAAATTTCCTATAGAAATGAAATCTTGACAAAATTTTATATAGAAATGAAATTTTTATGAAACTTTCATATAGAAATGAAAATTTCCTATAGAAACAAAAGTTTGACAACATTGCCTATAGAAATGAAATTTTGACATAGTTTCTTATAAAAACAAGTAAGGAAAGTCTAAAGTCGGGCGGGGCCGACTATATTATACCCTGCATCACTTTGTAGATCTAAATTTTGGATACCATATCACATCCGTCAACTGTGTTGGGGGCTATATATAAAGGTTTGTCCCAAATACATACATTTAAGTATCACTCGATCTGGACAGAATTTGATAGACTTCTACAAAATTTATAGACTCAAAATTTAAGTCTGCTAATGCACTAGGATGGAACACAATGTTAGTAAAAAAATATGGGAAACATTTAAATCTGAATCAATTTTAAGGAAACTTCCCAACAATTTTTTTATGATTTATCACTCGATATATATGTATTAGAAGTTTAAGAAAATTAGAGTCATTTTTACAACTTTTCGACTAAGAAGTGGCGATTTTCGAAACCAGAAAAACATATATATGGGAGCTATATCTAAATCAGAACCGATTTCAAACAAATTTGGCACGCATAGCAACAATGCTAATTCTACTCCCTGTGCAAAATTTCAACTAAATCGGAGTTAAAAATTGGCCTCTGTGGTCATATGAGTGTAAATCGGGCGAAAACTATATATGGGAGCTATATCTAAATCTGAACCGATTTCAACCAAATTTGGCACGCATAGTAACAATGCGAATTCTACTCCCTGTGCAAAATTTCAACTAAATCGGAGGAAAAAATTGGCCTCTGTGGTCATATGAGTGTAAATCGGGCGAAAGCTATATATGGGAGCTATATCTAAATCTGAACCGATTTCAACCAAATTTGGCACGCATAGCTACAATGCTAATTCTACTCCCTGTGCAAAATTTAAACCAAATTGGAGTAAAACTCTGGCTTCTGGGACCGTATTAGTCCATATCGGGCGAAAGATATATATGGGAGCTATATCTAAATCTGAACCGATTTCAATAAAATTTTGCACATTTGACTATACTGCCAATTGTACTCCTAGTGCAAAATTTCAACCAAATTGGGGTAATACTCAGGCTTCTAGGGCCGTATAAGTGCATATCGGGCGAAAGATATATATGGGAGCTATATCTAAATCTGAACCGATTTCTTCCAAAATCAATAGGGTTCTATTTTGACCCAAAACACATACTTCTGGGTGTTGCAAACATATGCACTAACTTATAATACCCTGTTCCACAGTGTGGCGCAGGTAATAATGAAATTTTGACAAAATTTCCTATAGAAATGAAATTTGGCAAAATGTGCTATAGAAATGAATTTGTGACAAAATTTCTTAAAGAAGTGAAAATTTGATAAAATTTCACAATATTAAAAAAAAGTGATTATTTGCTAAAATTTCATATAGAAATGAAATTTTGTCAAAATTTCCTATAAAAATGAAATTTTGATAAAATTTTCTATAAAAATGAATTGATCACAAAAATTTATATAGAAATTAAATTTTGGCACAATTTCCAATAGAAATGAAATTTTGATAAAAATTTCCTAGTGGAATGAAATTTTCTGTAGAAATTAAATTAAAAAAAATATATTTTACAAATGAAGTTTTTTTTTCATTTCCTATAGAAATGAAATTTTGACAAAATTTCCTATCGAAATGAAATTATGATAAAATTTCCTATAGACAATAAATTGCCTATACAAATGAAATGTTGCCAAAGTCTATTGGGTCCTTATTGCTATTGACTTTCAATTTTTAAATTGGAATAGAGCAGACGAGCTGTATTTTCATATACATTCACATCCCCTTTTTCCCTTCCTCCTTTCAATTCATTAGGAATTTGCAAATGAATTTTATTTAAAATATCTCTCAATTTAAGACAAAAATGAAAAGGAAACGGATACATGATTGGAAGCTATTTGGATAATGCTTTGGAATTTGCGCAAATACTTGAGAGCGTATATATGTGTGTGTGTGCGTGTGGCTGTGTAAGCAAACACCATCAGCAGCCGAACAGCACAACGCACAAAAAAATGCTGATGAAGTTTTTGATATGCAAATAGCTACTATTCGAGACAATGAGACGGACACATGACATACAAAATTTCCATATATACTCATGCCCACATATATGTGCTTTGGCATATGTGTATGTCTGTGAGTGTATGATTACGCTGATTGGGGATATTTGAGAGAGAGAGAGAGAGTGCGTGAACTTTGTGTTTGTGTGGAATATCTGCTGTGGCTTTGAATCCCGGATACACAAAGGTCAATAATAACAATCATACTGAAATGTCTTATTTTCATCATATTCGAAAGATATTCATCTAAACAATTCTCCCTTAGGGTGTTTATGAATATCCATTCCCATGTCATCTTGATATGATGTTGAAATGTGAACGATGATACGGAAATGATGATGAGAATGCTGAGGAAATCTTCATTTTCGTTTTGGGTAGGAAGAAGAGAGGGTGTGCCTTGCTTAGATTGCCCAGAAAAATTTAAAGCATTCCTTATTGTGGAGTAGCAGTGTTTAAGTTCAAGTTCGTAAGGTCAAAATTTATTCGTTAGATGGGGACTTAAAATCTTGTAAAATGACAATTTCCCCCTCGTTAGAAAATGTACCCTAAGCTCTGGATGCAGCTCTGTGCTTTCAGCACAATTCGTTACATTTTTCTAACGAGTCGCGCCATTACCGTCTTGCGGCGTCTAACTTTTGTTATTATTCGTTACTGGATTACGTCCGTCCAACGATTGTTTTGTTAAAAAAGGTAAATAATAATCTCCCAAAAATTCAATAAAATTACGTTTTATTGAAACATCATTGAAAAGAAAAACTAAATCCCTTGTGTTTTTATTTATTTTATTTTTCGGTGCTACGCATTCATTGGTCCTTCGAGCCGGATACTTGCTTACAGCAATTAATAAAGGATTTTGTTTTGTCTTTTTTTCAAAGGAAAGTGCTGATATTGTGAAGCAACAACAAAAAAGCAGCCAGTTTGCAGCCATATTTGTGGAGAATTTAAATTGAAAATTTATTTAAATAATTATATATCAACACACAGGTGCGTATGTCAGTGTTTTATTAAAATAATTGAGCAAATCGCGAGTGTTTTAAATTTAAACCGCGGTCGTTTTACAACATTGATTCAATTATTTCGTTTTGCCGACGGCAAATTGCATTTCAATAAGCACATATTCGTTGCTACATACGTACGCACATTTCTTTCGTTTGTTTAATTTCGTGTTGTTAAATGATATTCAAGTGAAAGAATAATCAAAATAAAAAGTGAAGAATCTATTGTATATATTGGTGTTGTGTGGTGAATTTAAACGTTGACAGTGCTTATTTACTTCAAAACATTATTTGCAATTACGTTGCCTTTAACTTGAAGTAAATAAAACAATAACAAAATACACGCAGACTGCAAAGGCTCTGTTGGTCGTATTACTATTGTAAACAAACATCAATCGTCACTGCAGTCAACGTTTGAATTACATACCTACGTATGATCAGTGATACACACACGTATATACATACATATTTTTCTTGAGCTGTGTTTCTTTGGTTTATTTGTTAACCCTCACGGGGCCGCGAGTTGTAAATATTTTGAAGAAAATTATAAAAATTTTTGAAATTGAGTTTTTTGGGTTATCGTGTTGTATGACCCCTTAGCGTTACGCGCATTAGTAAAAATTATCGTTTTGGTCACTGTGCACCCTACAGGCGGTCCGGTACGATCGTATAATTTTTATTTTATCGTATATATTACGTATATATTTTTATTTCTATATTTTTTATTATTTGTGATTTTTAATTTTTTTGGGGAGATTATCTGTCGTGGAAGTGTAGAGGTGTATTTTACAGTCCGTGCACCCTACATTTGGTCTTACAGACATTTTTTTATAATTTCTTATAATTTGTTGAATTTTTTTGATCATCTGGTTTTCGTGTGTGAAGTTTTGATACAAATTGGCGGCAGTCAGTATTCTTCGATACACTGAGCGTAATTTTCGTAAATTCATTCATACACTGAGAGAAATAGTTCGAAGATTTTAGTAGAATTTTGAGATTTTTTGAATTCAACTTGAATAATTTGCCTATTTTTTGTACAAGGGGAAAATATTTTGTGATTCGGTACACTGAACGAAAATTAATTGTTTCTACACTGAGAGAAAAATAGTCCAATATTTTGCAAATTGTTTGAAATTTTTGATTTTAAGTTTTGAAGTGGTTGTTTTACGAACAATTGTTTACACTTCAAGAAATTTTGTGGTAATTTTGGTGCAGTGTGAGAATTTGATACACTGAAAGAAAAATTTTGTAAATTTTTTTTTGCATTTTTGGGCATTTTGTGCAAATTTATTGATTTTTCGGCCAGTTTTCGCTGTCGATAAGTGCGTGTTCACATACTTTACGAGTTTTTGTGAATTTTTGTGACGCTAAATTATTTTCAATATGCCAGTTAATACATTCGCGCGATTCATTAGAGCCGCTGATGCGGTTGTGAAGTTTGGGACACGGGTTAGCTCTTTGAAGGAGGAGAATTTAGATGTTTATTCTCTAAGGGCTCAGGTCGAAGAGGCGAAATCACTCTGGGAGAAAGTGAAAGAGAGGTATGAGGAGTGTTTAGACGATCTTCAGGAGGATTCAGATAAGGGAAAGGTAGAATCTGCTGACGGCAAGTATGAGGCAACTTATGATGCCTATATTCGTATTGTTTCCTCTATCGAAAGGAAGATAGACGGTCTAAAAGCCGTTCATAGGGCGTCAACTCCTATACAGCAGGCCGATGTGGCGGATATTTCTGCTCGTTCTGGTAATGTGGATATATCGGGAAATTCTCTTTTGTTAGGTGTTGACCATGGTGCGGTCCATAGTTTGGCTTTACCACCATGCGATATTGAGGTTTTCGATGGTGACTTTCAGTCTTGGCCAACATTTAGGGATTTGTTTACTGCTGTTTATGTAAGAAATTCCCGTCTGAGTGATATTGAGCGCTTGTGTCATTTGCTCAAAAAGACTAGTGGCGACGCCCGTGAAGTTGTAAGAAGATTTCCTCTCACTGATAGGAGTTTCGAGTTAGCTTGGAGGACGTTAAAGGAAACTTATGACAACTTGAGAATTTTAGTCAGCAATCAGTTGAAGCTTCTTTTTGACCTTCCGGTCTTAGACACCGAGACAAGTTCTGGGTTGAAGAACTTGCAGCGTGGTATAAATGCATGTATTTCGGCGATGGCTGTGAATAACGTTCCTACGAACGATTGGGATCCGATTTTGATATTTTTGTGTGTGCAACGTCTACCGAAGATTAGTGTTACTTTGTGGGAACAGGGTATAAGTGATAAGTCTGCGTTGTCGTCTTGGGTGGACATGGATCGTTTTCTTACGGAAAGGATTCAGACACTCACGTGTCTGCGCGATTTGAAGGGTATCGATGCTTCGAGGAGAACTGTGTGACGACGAAAGTCGCTAACGCTCGTTTTCCTCCCCACTGAGCTGTCTGTGTTTTGTTATTGTTGTTTGAATTTTTATTTGTTATTGAATTTTATTTGTTGAACTTTTCCTTTTTTTTTGAATTGAATTATTTATTATTTTTTTGAATTTAATATATGGATTTTGATCTCGACATGAATTGGTTTTACTTTAATACATGAGTTGTCAATAGCCATGTAATACCCTTCTGTATTACCTTCCCTCGTTGCTGGTTATCTACATTACCTTCTCTTCATTACCTACCCTCATACTTGTTTACAATATTGTCCACCATACACCGTTACCTGCCACGCACCTGAGTTGTAAACAAGTAAGGGCAATGAACCTTCAACCAAACCTATAAGCATGAGCTATGATCAACGCATCAGCATACACAACAGCGAACAACCAAACATACATAAGCATTGCCTACGATCAACGCATCAACATACCCAACAACGAACAACCAAACATACATAAACATTGCCTATGATCAACGCATCAACATACTCAACAGCGAACAGCCAAACATACATAGGGACAATGCATCGATCGACAAAGGGACAAGCTAGCAACGAACCAACAACCGCACATATGGTTATACAGTAGGCAGCCAGTATACGTAAGCATGAGCATAGGTCAATGCTGGTGGGTGTAAAAAGGGTTTTGTTATTGCAACCGAAATGATGCTGTGTAGTGAAGTAGACGTCAGCAGCGATGCGTAGGGACACTATAAAAGGGGCAAAGTAGGTCAAACAAGGAGATCAGTTTTGAGTGAACGAGCGACCAGGCGAGAAGGTGAGTTGAAGTAGAACATAACATTAGAACATTTCAAGTGAGTTAAGACGTACGCCACTTGGACATCAGCAAGACACGACACGGGTTGAAACACCAGCAAGACAAGACACGACAAGGACTGAGTTACAGTGCGTCTTCACCGCCACGAGTAACAATACACTTGGACACGACACGACTCCATAGTGACAGGATACCGCGAGTCTGTGCAGCCACTGGTATCACGTTCACTTAGACACGACTCCATAGTGACAGGATACCGCGAGTCTTCACAGCCACTGGTATCACGTTCGCTTAGACACGACTCAACAGTGACAGGATACCGCGAGTCTTCACAGCCACTGGTATCACGTTCGCTTAGACACGACTCAACAGTGACAGGATACCGCGAGTCTTCACAGCCACTGGTATCACGTTCACTTAGACACGACCCAACAGTGACAGGATACCGCGAGTCTTCGCAGCCACTGGTATCACGTTCACTTAGACACGACTCAACCGTGACAGGATACCGCGAGTCCTCACAGCCACTGGTATCACGTTCACTTAGACACGACCCAATAGGAGCAGGATACCGCGAGTCACCGCAGCCACTGGTATCACGCTCCCCTAGACAAGACACGACCCAACAGTGACAGGATACCGCGAGTCACCGCAGCCACTGGTATCACGTCACTTAGACAAGACACGACCCCACAGGATACCGTGAATCTTCCCGTTCACTTAGACACGACGTGACAGCTCATCCGACCCCGTCACCGTGACCCGACGCCCTACCAATCCTACTCGCATCGCCTGCCTCGTCGTGACCTGCACCGCAGCTGGCGTGGTTTCCTATACCGCCAACCCAGCTCATTTCACCATCGCCGGGCCAAGCCGAGGAGTCATACGCCACCGTGAACTGATAGCTATTAATCAAATCTATAGTTAGACCAAGACATTGTTTACCGCCTAGGCAACTTAACTAACTGTCAATAAACACTCAGCGTAAAACCGAAATCACCTCTTGTGTTCTCTTTGTCCCTGAAATAAACAAATTTCTGTGACGAACCCGGCCCCGTGAGCTATACCCCAGCCTTGTGGGGAAAACCTGTCGTTACAGTGGCGCCCGAGCAGGGACCTAGAGACACAACGAAAGAAAGCAATCGTCTGCAGACTAGTGAAAGTGAGTGAAATTTCAAAATGAGTGTGCCGTTGCGAGCTTCGTGGGCCTACAGTCTACGCAAGGAGGATCTCATCAGCTATTTGACCGAATTCAAGCGGGAAACTAGCGGAAATGTGGATGAATTGAGAAGGCGGTTTGGACAACTGCTGGGAGAAGAACATGAGCCCCAAACTTTGGAACGACTACTACAGCTGCAAGAAAAGCATGACTCGTCATCAACAAATACAGAAGCCAAGTCTATACCCTCAGGCAGGACTCTAAGCCTGCCGGGAGTCAGCGCATCGGGAAGTTCTGCGGGCCATGTCTCGCCAGGAGCGGCCAGGTTGCAAGAGCGCAGCCATCATGACCAATTTCAACAGGTACGCAGCGGGGAGCGGCCAGGCGAGAGTATACTTGATATTAGGGCTGTAGCGGAGCAGGTGCGAAAATGGGGTGTCCATTACGACGGGGGAAACGACCCACTGGAATTTATGGAAAGGCTCGAGGAGTTGGTGGACATGTATGCCCTCGACCTGGACGTGTTACCTAAAATGATGCCAGAAGTGCTACGTGGGAGAGCCTTGGTGTGGTACCGCAATACACCGACCCGGTGGACCACGTGGGGCCTATTCAAAGAAGATTTTCTGCGATTTTTCCTGCCGGCGCGATACTTCGAACAGCTGGAGGATGAAATTCGGAAGCGCAAACAGAAGCCAAAGGAGTCGTTCAAGAATTACGCCCTTTGCTTGCAAAACATGATGCGTCACACACAGTACAGCGAGGAGCAAAAGATAGAGCGAATTTTCCGGAATGCCCTGCCAGAGTATCTTTGGTATATAAGACGACGAGACTTTATGACGCTGCGCGAATTGCTGGAGATGGCGGAGGATCTAGAAAGCTTACCCGTCGTGGCCGGGCCTAGCCGAGAACAACACCGGCGGATCGAGCCAGGCGAGTACAAGGCGGTCGCACCCAAACGGGAACCGCACAGGCCGCCTCGGATGGACCCCAGGACCGTATGCAGACGCTGCGCAAGAGATGGGCATTATGCAGCCGAGTGCCGGAACGAGCCAGTTATGTTCTGTTGGGACTGCGGCAAACATGGCATAAGAACGATCCATTGTTGTCGCCGCCGGCCGGGAAACGAGAACCGAGCCCGTGTGAGTCGAGGGGCACCGGGTTCACCAGCCAACGATACCCCTCGTCAGTAGAACCCGCGTTATATCTGGAAGCTAACCGACTCGTCGCCCGAATTCAGATTGGCAGCCGCCAGTTAGCAGCAACGATTGACACTGGAGCAACTGGTTGCTTTCTGAGCGAGGTGTTAGCGAGACAAATTGCGGAGGACAACCCGGCACACCCGTACCTCACGAACGTGACCTTGGCCGATGGATCGCAACGACCAATCCGGCAGGCAATCGAAGCTCAAGTGCAACTTGGTGATAAGCAAATTACGGCAAGATTCCTGGTGATGCCTGAGACAACCGAAGATGTTATACTGGGTTTGGATTTCCTGGTGGCAGCGGGAGCTGTGCTGAATTGCGCAGGAACGTCGTGCCCATTTGGGACAAGGGGGGCCGAAGTTGATCTGAGACATCGGGCACTCAAGGAAGCTCCCGAGAAATGCGCATGGACGGCTAGGATGATGACGAAGGTGGGACGCGAGCCGTTAAAATATCCGGACTACGCGATAATTGGTAACAAACTTTTCCGGCATATACGACGAAGTTACGGAGACGGAAGTAACACGCCATGGAAACTCTGCGTTCCAAGCCAGTTGCGTACAAGCGTATTGGAGGAGAATCACCCGGAATCAGCTGCAGGTCATATGGGTGTGCGTAAGACCACAGCGCGGGTTTGTGCACGTTACTATTGGCCCGGCATTCTGCGCGATGTCAAGAAGTTTGTGCGAAGTTGCCAATCATGCCAGAAAATTAAAGTCGGAGAGCCGTACGATGTACGCAGCGTCCCGTCACCAGTAATCGCAAACTTACGCGGACCGACCCGGGGTGATCGTCGAAATGCTCACTTGGGAGACTTGAAACCTTTCGTTCACTCGGAGGAAGGGAAAATCAATGTTATACATACTAATGACAAAGTTGTATCTACTCACAGGTTCAAGATGAGAACAGCAAGCGGTGGCAAGAGAAACAGCGGCGTGGACAACAAAACCAGAAGAGGCTCCAGGGACCTGGGGATGGCCAACGGGAAGGTCATGAGGACAAAGGCTTTCTATAAGCACCGTTGGCAGGAGAAAGAAGTGGAGAGCAGGATCCGCCGTTGCCAGGTACTGCTCCGGAGGATAAAGGGTCCTGTCACGACAAAGCCACCCGCAGCGCGTCCACCCACAGAGGAACAACCCGTAGAGGTCATTGTGCTTTCCTCTGATAGTGAGCCCGAGGCCACCAGAGCGACGTCCTGCCCACCAATTAGGCGACCAAGCTCAATGCCTGCTACGCCGTCACCAGTTGTTTCGCCCTGCCATGACACTGACAACATGCCAACACCGCCCCGGAACTGGTCCGGTTTTAAGGCATATACTCTGGTCGACCAGTCCGATACGGACGAGGAGGTACCTCAGACCCGGCAGAACCCACGCCTGGTTGCCACACGAGAGACGGAGGAGACCGTCCCTAGACGTATGGCCAGTGCTGTCGTCGTGCCGTCTAGGGAAGAGGTAGAGCTAGCTCCGGTGCCGTTCGAGAGCTATGAGCCGTTGCCGGAGGAAATTAAGAGAGGTCTACAGCCATACCTGCGTGCTGGCGTACGTTTACGGGTTCCCGGCAAACAATATAAGCGGGTAGTCCTAGTAGGAAACCGATACCTGCGCATTTTGATAAACCGCCAGGGTAAGGCGTTTATCCGACCATGTGGAGGATCGCGAGGCCAGTGGGAGGGGAGGCAGTGTGACGACGAAAGTCGCTAACGCTCGTTTTCCTCCCCACTGAGCTGTCTGTGTTTTGTTATTGTTGTTTGAATTTTTATTTGTTATTGAATTTTATTTGTTGAACTTTTCCTTTTTTTTTGAATTGAATTATTTATTATTTTTTTGAATTTAATATATGGATTTTGATCTCGACATGAATTGGTTTTACTTTAATACATGAGTTGTCAATAGCCATGTAATACCCTTCTGTATTACCTTCCCTCGTTGCTGGTTATCTACATTACCTTCTCTTCATTACCTACCCTCATACTTGTTTACAATATTGTCCACCATACACCGTTACCTGCCACGCACCTGAGTTGTAAACAAGTAAGGGCAATGAACCTTCAACCAAACCTATAAGCATGAGCTATGATCAACGCATCAGCATACACAACAGCGAACAACCAAACATACATAAGCATTGCCTACGATCAACGCATCAACATACCCAACAACGAACAACCAAACATACATAAACATTGCCTATGATCAACGCATCAACATACTCAACAGCGAACAGCCAAACATACATAGGGACAATGCATCGATCGACAAAGGGACAAGCTAGCAACGAACCAACAACCGCACATATGGTTATACAGTAGGCAGCCAGTATACGTAAGCATGAGCATAGGTCAATGCTGGTGGGTGTAAAAAGGGTTTTGTTATTGCAACCGAAATGATGCTGTGTAGTGAAGTAGACGTCAGCAGCGATGCGTAGGGACACTATAAAAGGGGCAAAGTAGGTCAAACAAGGAGATCAGTTTTGAGTGAACGAGCGACCAGGCGAGAAGGTGAGTTGAAGTAGAACATAACATTAGAACATTTCAAGTGAGTTAAGACGTACGCCACTTGGACATCAGCAAGACACGACACGGGTTGAAACACCAGCAAGACAAGACACGACAAGGACTGAGTTACAGTGCGTCTTCACCGCCACGAGTAACAATACACTTGGACACGACACGACTCCATAGTGACAGGATACCGCGAGTCTGTGCAGCCACTGGTATCACGTTCACTTAGACACGACTCCATAGTGACAGGATACCGCGAGTCTTCACAGCCACTGGTATCACGTTCGCTTAGACACGACTCAACAGTGACAGGATACCGCGAGTCTTCACAGCCACTGGTATCACGTTCGCTTAGACACGACTCAACAGTGACAGGATACCGCGAGTCTTCACAGCCACTGGTATCACGTTCACTTAGACACGACCCAACAGTGACAGGATACCGCGAGTCTTCGCAGCCACTGGTATCACGTTCACTTAGACACGACTCAACCGTGACAGGATACCGCGAGTCCTCACAGCCACTGGTATCACGTTCACTTAGACACGACCCAATAGGAGCAGGATACCGCGAGTCACCGCAGCCACTGGTATCACGCTCCCCTAGACAAGACACGACCCAACAGTGACAGGATACCGCGAGTCACCGCAGCCACTGGTATCACGTCACTTAGACAAGACACGACCCCACAGGATACCGTGAATCTTCCCGTTCACTTAGACACGACGTGACAGCTCATCCGACCCCGTCACCGTGACCCGACGCCCTACCAATCCTACTCGCATCGCCTGCCTCGTCGTGACCTGCACCGCAGCTGGCGTGGTTTCCTATACCGCCAACCCAGCTCATTTCACCATCGCCGGGCCAAGCCGAGGAGTCATACGCCACCGTGAACTGATAGCTATTAATCAAATCTATAGTTAGACCAAGACATTGTTTACCGCCTAGGCAACTTAACTAACTGTCAATAAACACTCAGCGTAAAACCGAAATCACCTCTTGTGTTCTCTTTGTCCCTGAAATAAACAAATTTCTGTGACGAACCCGGCCCCGTGAGCTATACCCCAGCCTTGTGGGGAAAACCTGTCGTTACAACTGATGGCAGGAAACTGCGAACGCATTTTACGAATGCAGCTCCGAAATCTTCGCCATCTAGGTCGCGTAATTCGCAATACACTTCTCATTCTTCTAGAGATTCCGTCGATAAGATGTGTGTTCTTTGTCCACGACAAAGCCATCATCTTCGTGTTTGTCCGAAATTTAGGAATCTTTCTGTGAATGATCGGTTGACTGCTGTGAAACGGTACCGCTGTTGTTTCAATTGTCTATCTCGTAGACATGACGTTAACAACTGTGCTACATCTCGCAGTTGTGAGAAGTGTCAAGGAAGGCATCATACTTTGCTTCATCGCGATTTTTCCCATTCTACGAATGTGGCGACTACGTCTTCGACGGTTTCGGCCGCTCGTCCTACGGATTCTAGCGGTTTGATTGACCCGCAGCCTTCCACTTCGTCTGGAATCGTGTCTGGCACTTCGGCCAGGCAAGTATTTCATGTTTCCCAGAACAGGTCGGTACTATTAGGGACGGCTATGGTGAACATCGTTCATCAGGGTATGACGTACCCAGCTCGGGCTCTTATTGACCCAGCATCAGAAGCCTCCTTTATTACCGAAAATATGCAAAAGTTGCTTAGAATTTCGATAACGAGTGCGACGTCTTCGATATCGGGCGTGAATCAATCGGTTTCGATAACTTCTCGCGGTATTTGCCCTCTGAGTATAGGGTCACCCATAGATGGATCGGTCTTGGTAGAGGCGACTGCGTTGGTCCTGCCTAGGATTTCTGGGAATTTACCGTCTTTCCAAGTGAGTCGGAATTATATGTCACGTTTGCCAAATTTGCGTTTAGCTGATCCTAATCTGTTCGATAGTCGTCCGGTTGATCTATTGTTGGGGGCAGACGTGTATCCCAGAATTATATTACAGGGGGTTCGGTCTGGTATTTTAGGGTCGTTGATTGCTCAACAGACAGTCTTCGGCTGGCTCATTACTGGTTCAATTCCCACTTCTAATGTGACGGTTTTTTCAACGACTGTTGAATTTATGGAAGAAGATGGTCTTGACAAGACTCTTCTTCGGTTTTGGGAATTAGAGGACTTACCAAGACGGGCAATTTGTTCTCCCGCAGATAAATTTTGTGAGGAAAATTTTAAGAATACCACATATAGGGATTCCGATGGAAGATACGTAGTGACTCTTCCGATAAAACCCGAATTAAAGGGACACGTCTTGCTTGGACATTCGCGGACAAGTTGTTTGAAGCAATTTATTCGTGGTGAGGCTTCGCTTTTACGAAAGCCTGAAACGAAATTAATGTATGACGGGGTGATTAAAGAATATTTGGACTTGCAACATATGAGACCAGTGTCGTCGACTTCTCCTGCAGATCAAACTGTGTGTTACTTGCCTCACCACCCGGTAATCAATCCGGACAAATTGACGTCCAAACTTCGAGTTGTCTTTAATGCTTCGCATAAGACCTCAAATGGTAAAAGTCTGAACGACATTCTTTATGTGGGACCCACATTACAATTGGAATTGGTGTATTTGATTTTGAGGTGGAGATTTTTCAAATATGTTTTTAATTGCGACATCACACAGATGTACCGCCAAATTAGGGTAAATTCGGCCCATACTTCTCTGCAGCGAATTGTCTTTAGGGACTCCCCACAGGAAGATGTACAAGACTATGAGCTGCAGACCGTGACATTTGGAGTGAATTGTGCTCCCTATTTAGCTATACGGACGTTATTGCAATTGGCCGATGACTCCGAAGATGACTATCCCCACGCGGCACATATTCTACGAAGGTGCATGTACGTGGATGATGTTTTGACAGGATACCATGACGTGGATACTGCTGTTGAATCTAGGGACCAATTGATTAGAGTACTATCATCGGCAAAGTTCGAACTGAGGAAGTGGACTTCTAATGAGCTAGCCATTTTAGAATCGCTTCCGGCTGACCATTTGGTTGACGCCAAATTACTGGAGTTTGTTGAGGCCAGTAGTTCGAAACCGTTGGGTATTAGGTGGAATGCGCAGTTAGACTTGTTTTATTTTGAGATGAAACCGATTGAGCAAAAATCTCGGTTTACGAAGAGAGAGGTTTTATCGGCTATAGCTAGGCTATTTGACCCTGTTGGCTGGCTGGGGCCAGTTATTATAGTGGCGAAGATAATTATGCAACAGGTTTGGTTGGATAAGATAGGATGGGACGAGTCTCTTCCGTTACAAACAGAGCGACAATGGCGAAAGTTTGTCGAGACCTATCAGGATGTGAATCACGTTCGTATTCCTCGATGGGTCAATTACTCCACAGACTGTGAGGTAGAATTACATGTTTTTTCCGACGCCTCGGAAAAAGCATACGCGGGGGTAGTATATGTTCGTGTGGTTACGCCGCAGGGACAAATCTTCACCCATTTGCTATCTTGTAAGACTAAGGTAGCCCCCATCAAATCTATATCTTTGCCACGTTTGGAGCTTTGTGGGGCAGTTTTGGCCTCAGAACTTTACAAGTCTATAGCCAGGGAGTTAGATATTGAATTTCGACGTGTTTATTGTTGGACGGATTCTACGATCGTCCGCTCTTGGCTTCGAAAGACGCCATCTACGTGGTCTACTTTCGTTGCGAATCGCGTATGTAGGATTCAGGAGAATACTGGGGGACAGAATTGGTACCATGTTCGTTCTGAGGACAATCCGGCCGACTTGGGAAGTCGCGGAGTGTCGCCTGCAGAGTTGGCAGTTTCAACGCTTTGGTGGCATGGACCAGAGTGGCTGTGCTCAGCTAGTTCTCAGTGGGATATTAGTGATTTGACCCCTCTTGAGACTGACGTTGAGGTACGGGCGGTCAAGACTCACGCATCGTTTTTTACGAACTATGAGGACATTTTAGAGGGATTTTCTTCGTTAGATAGGGCTCTACGAGTCATCGCGTATATATTTAGGTTTTATCAAAGGACCCATTATTCACATGCTAGTCGAAATGTGTATCACGACACGACGTTGACGGCAACCGAATTAAAGGCAGTGAGATTACGTCTAGCTGTTCTTTCTCAAAGGGCTCATTATCCAGATGAGTACGGTTGTTTGATGGAAAAGAAACCGTTAGGTTCCAGGAGTTCGTTGTTGTCATTGAATCCATTCCTGGATGAGGAGGGGGTTATGAGGTTGAATGGTCGTTTGAGTAGGTGTCCTACCCTTTCGTATAGTGAGCGACATCCAATTATAGTGCCGTATAATAGTAGATTCGCTAGGTTACTGGTGAAATATGTTCACGACATATCTATTCACGGAGAAAACCAGTTGGTTCTACGTCTTATTCGGATTGAGTATTGGATTCCTCGTTTAACATCTTTGATTAGATCGACTATTAACCGGTGTAAACGGTGTCTGTTGGATAGGAAGAAGTCTTGTACGCAGATCATGGCGGCTCTCCCACCGGAGAGAACTGTACTTACCAGACCGTTTACTACGACTGGCGTTGATTTTGCGGGGCCTTTCGAAATTAAGTCATTTATAGGGCGCGCATGTAAGATAACAAAGGGTTATGTTTGCGTTTTTGTATGCTTTTCGACGAAGGCCATACACTTGGAAGCCACATCAGACTTGTCTACGACAACGTTTCTGGCCGCTTTTCACAGATTTATATCTCGACGCGGTTGTCCCAAGACCATTTTTTCGGATAATGGTACAAATTTTGTAGGCGCTTCACGCGAAATGGAAAAGGATTTGAGATGTGTTTTTAAGGAAGGACGTGATAAGGTGTGTTCCGCATACCAGTTTCAGCAGCTTTCCTGGCAGTTTATCCCTGCCGGGGCGCCACATATGGGTGGTCTCTGGGAAGCTGCTGTCAAAAGCTTCAAGACGCATTTTAGGAAGCATGCATCAGGATTCAAATTTACATTTGAAGAGTTTTCGACTGTTCTTTCGAGAATTGAGGCTTGTTTAAATTCTAGGCCGTTGTGCCCAATGAGTGAAAGTTCTCAAGAATTGGTAGCACTTACGCCTGGCCATTTTTTGGTAGGATCTCCGATCTTGGCGCCTCCTGAACAGTTAGAGGAGGAATCACCACTTCATTTGGTGCATCGATTTAGGAAAATGAAGGCGCTGTCGCAACAGTTCTGCTTACGGTGGAAAGATGAATATTTGAAAGGCTTACAGAAAAGGTATAAATGGAAATTTCCGCAGCGTGATATCGAAGTAGGGGACTTGGTAGTAATTCGTGATGAGCAATTACCTCCTACATCGTGGAAATTAGGTCGTGTGGATGACGTCCACCTAGGATCTGACGGTCGCGTTAGAGTTGCAGACGTGAGAACGGCAAACGGTGTTGTAAGACGACCGGTGGTAAAATTGGTCATACTGACCGAATAGTTTTCGATCGTTCATATAGTAAGCGTCATCTTTCTTTTCGCAGTACAATGGAAAGTATGAGGGAAATTGTTAAGACTCTCCCTGACTACGAAGATGACGTCCCGATGTCCGATGAGGAAAGAGAGATTATAGAAAGTGATGTTGCACCGGTTCTTCGCGAGCCGTTACCAGCAATCGAGCAGGTCCCTGACGTCGGGATGACCCCAGTCGTCGCCTCTTCACAAGAGGTAGTACCGACACAAAAAGTTGTCCCTCCGTCGGGGGCTGATACGGCTCCAGCTGAAGTATCTGCAACTAAGGCAGCAGAATCTTCGTCTTCCCCTACGGGGACTGCCCAAAGAAATTCGGACTCGAGCCCTAAGCTTCATTTAAACAATTGTGTGTTATGCAGGCGGAAGCATAATTTACGGTCGTGCCGCAGGTTCTTGAAAATGCGGTTGGAGCAAAGGCTGCGCACCGTAGTTCTTCATCGGGTGTGCTCCAACTGTCTGGGCAGGTCACACATGCGGTCGACCTGCAATAGTCGCGAAAGGTGTCGCGAATGCGGAGAGAGCCACCATACCCTTCTGCACTCCTTCGACCAGCAACAACGTCCTTCCGCTCCATCGTCCGATTTGTCTAAGAGAAAGTCAAATTCAAGTCCGTCCGTTAATTCGTCCGCGTACTGCATTACAAATGCAACCCCCATATTTAGTCCGTTGTTACTTTTGCAACCAACTGTTACGCTTGGTCCCACTATTGTGTTGATACTCGTCTTGTCCGGTCGTCGAATTCCCGTCCGAGCTGTCCTCGACCCATGTGCGGGGTACAGTATGATATGCAGTAGTCTTGCCCAAAGCTTACGGCTTACTTCGGCAATGACAGCGCAGAACGCCTTTTGTCCGCTGATCGTCGTATCCCGGCACAACGCGGAAAATAAATTGATTTTTTCCGCCCGGGTGACAGATTTATCCCGTGTGGTCACCCCATCGGCGTCGGCTCCAGACTCCATACGAGAGCATTTTGAATGTCTCCAGCTGGCCGATCCAGTGTTTTATCGCCCTTCCGGGGTGGGGTTGGTCCTGGGGCCCGACGTATACGCAAGGGTTATTAAGCCTCAAATGTTTTCGAGTCCGGGATTCCCCTTGGCGCAGCTGACGATATTCGGCTGGGTGATTTCAGGGCAATGTCAACCATGAATATGTGTCGTAGGTCATCCTGGCCAATAACCCAGACACTGCAGACCCTCCGGGTCAACGGCTCTACGAGCATTTAGTTAAGAAAGAATGAAGTTTGAAAAAAAAATTAAAAGAACTAATAAAAAAAAAAAAAAAATTGCTCAATTTGAAAATGAAACTGACATCGCATTTTATATTTATTTTGATATTAAAATATTGTATGTAATGTCTCTGTATTAATGAATTTCAATTACAACATAGCTGGATGTTGCAAGGCGGGCGGAATGTTTAAGTTCAAGTTCGTAAGGTCAAAATTTATTCGTTAGATGGGGACTTAAAATCTTGTAAAATGACAATTTCCCCCTCGTTAGAAAATGTACCCTAAGCTCTGGATGCAGCTCTGTGCTTTCAGCACAATTCGTTACATTTTTCTAACGAGTCGCGCCATTACCGTCTTGCGGCGTCTAACTTTTGTTATTATTCGTTACTGGATTACGTCCGTCCAACGATTGTTTTGTTAAAAAAGGTAAATAATAATCTCCCAAAAATTCAATAAAATTACGTTTTATTGAAACATCATTGAAAAGAAAAACTAAATCCCTTGTGTTTTTATTTATTTTATTTTTCGGTGCTACGCATTCAAGCAGGTTTAAGATAATAATAATTAAAATGCCTTTTTGGGGGAAACGAATTTCTTGAATTTTCAAACAAAAAGCAACAAACAAAATCTTTCTAAAGTTTTCCTAATTTCTATGTTCCCGAGTAAAAATTGAGAGATCTAATTTGATACAATTAGATATGAGTAGATCTAATCATATCCAATTACTATGGAGATAGATCTGATCAGATCTCAATATTGGCCTAGAACTAATGTCTTAGATATGATTATATCTATTCCTATATATAGTTGGTTCTGGTGTTAGATTTCGTCATATGTGGAATTATATATATAACTACTAGCGTAACCCGGCCCGCTTCGCTGCGCCTTCCGAAGCATATTTGGAGGAATATTTTGCGTTAACTTAGTCAACTATATCCTTCGTGCTGAAAACAAATTCGAAAAGATTTGAATTCTTTTAAACAAATCGGATTACTTGATTTTTCGTTTATAGGTACAAATACGGCGGGAGAGGGTGTACCTTCTTCTATATTTCTTGTGAATTTTAAATGTGGTTTGTCAAGGAAAGGTATCCTTCTCCTCAACATATCTTAAAATTAAGCACTATATTATAACAACATACAAAGAATTACTGTTTTCCATTCAATAAATCGGAAAAAGCAAAAATTGTAAAAAATTTTACCACATTAACATTTGCTAAAATGTTGGAAAATGATGCACCCTCTACGTTGGCTGCCAATTTCATGTAAATTTAAGTTCTTTACTAAAAAGAAGTCTGGCAGAAGCCTGTGCAAAAATCATAAAATTATGTACCGAGTTCCCATTTACGGACAACCCTCTACTTTCAATTTAAGAAAAAAAGACGGACAAAAGGGAACCCTCCGCCCACCTTCGCTCCATTCCGACCTGATATCGGACTATCACGTACCCTATATTAATTTCGCAACTACTCAATGGTCCCTATAAATTCTATCGAAGTAAATCGACAAAGTTTATTCCAATTTTCCCCTTCCCAACCAGATATCGAAAATCAATATACTAATTTAAATATCATGTATAAATTTAATCACCTCCTCCCACGTTCCCTGTAAATTTCAAGTAGATCGGCGATGTTTAAATTTTGCTCTATTGTTTTAAAGGGACGTCACTTTCCCCGATACAATATCGACAAACACCGTAGTGAATAGCACCCCTAACCTTCCCTTAAAATTGTTGAAACTTTCCTTCAAGTGTGGGGCAAGGAAGGTTGCCTCTTCGTTCATAACCTTCCCCCACTGCCTATGTAAATTTCAAGGAAACTTAAGAATTGTTGTTTTTTTTGCAGTTTTAGAGGAGGACCTCCTTCCCGACTAAATATCGAAAAGTGATGTAGCGTATCTTTTGTAAAAGTCCCAGAAAATGTCAATCAAATTATAAGCCTAAAAGGGCGGCCTCTCTTCCGTCCAAATATTACAAAATCAGGTATCAACAATTAACATCGTAGCCTCTCCCCAGTCCTCTGTAAATTTCAAGTAACTCGGTAAAGTTTAATTGTTTCTCTGTATGTACTTAAGAGAAGCGGATGTCTCCCTATGCCCTTTTATTATACCCTTCACCACTACTGTGGTACAGGGTATAATAAGTTTGTGCATTTGTATGTAACGCCAAGAAGGAAGAGTCTGAGGCCCATCTTTTAGTATACCGATCGTCTTAGAATTAAATTCTGAGTCGATTTAGCGATGTCCGTCTGTCTGTCTGTCTGTCTGTCTGTTGATGTATTTTTGTGTGCAAAGTACAGCTCGCAGTTTTAGTCCGATTGTCCTAAAATTTGGTATAGGGTCCTGTTTCGGCTCAAAGACGATCCCTATTGATTTTGGAAAAAATCGGTTCAGATTTAGATATAGCTGCCATATATATTTTTCGCCGATCTGGTCATAATTGGCGTGTATATCAACCGATCTTCCTCAAATTCCGTACATCCGAATATTTTATGGGTCTCGAAAAACTTGCAAAATACCAGCCAAATCGGTTCAGATTTAGATATAGCTCTCATATATAGCTTTCGCCCGATTTACACTCATTTGCCCAAAGAGGCCAATTTTTAACTCCGATTTGGTTGAAATTTTGCACAGGGAGTAGAATTAGCATTGTAACTATGCGTGCCAAATTTGGTTGAAATCGGTTCAGATTTGGATATATCTCCCATATATAGCTTTCGCCCGATTTACACTCATATGACCACAGAGGCCAATTTTTAACTCCGATTTAGTTGAAATTTTGCACAGGGAGTAGAATTAGCATTGAAACTATGCGTGCCAAATTTGGTTGAAATCGGTTCAGATTTGGATATATCTCCCATATATAGTTTTCGCCCGATTTACACTCATATGACCACAGAGGCCAATTTTTTGCTCCGATTTAGTTGAAATTTTGCACAGGGAGTAGAATTAGCATTGTAGCTATGCGTGCCAAATTTGGTTGAAATCGGTTCAGAGTTAGATATATCTCCCATATATAGCTTTCGCCCGATTTACACTCATATGACCACAGAGGCCAATTTTTAACTCCGATTTAGTTGAAATTTTGCACAGAGAGTAGAATTAGCATTGTTGCTAGTCGTGCCAAATTTGGTTGAAATCGGTTCAGATTTAGATATAGCTCCCATATATATGTTTTTCTGATTTCGACAAAAATGGTCAAAAAAACCAACAATTTCCTTGTAAAATCGCCACTGCTTAGTCGCAAAGTTGTAAAAAAGCTCTATTTTTCCTAAACTTCTAATACATATATATCGAGCGATAAATCATAAATAAACTTTTGCAAAGTTTCCTTAAAATTGCTTCAGATTTAAATGTTTCCCATATTTTTTTACTAACATTGTGTTCCACCCTAGTGCATTAGCCGACTTAAATTTTGAGTCTATAGATTTTGTAGAAGTCTATCAAATTCTTCCAGATCGAGTGATATTTAAATGTATGTAATTGGGACAAACCTTTATATATAGCCCCCAACACATTTGACGGATGTGATATGGTATCGAAAATTTAGATCTACAAAGTGGTGCAGGGTATAATATAGTCGGCCCCGCCCGACTTTAGACTTTCCTTACTGGTTTTTTACTAACATTGTGTTCCTCCCTAGTGCAGACTTAAATTTTGAGTCTATAGATTTTGTAGAAGTCTATCAAATTCTGTCCAGATCGAGTGATATTTAAATGTATGTATTTGGGACAAACCTTTATATATATAGCCCCCAACACATTTGACGAATGTGATATGGTATCGAAAATTTAGATCTACAAAGTGGTGCAGGGTATTATATAGTCGGCCCCGCCCGACTTTAGACTTTCCTTACTTGTTTTTATTAAAAAATCGAGCAAATCGGGCAAAGGGGTGATCCCCCTCCCCGACCAAATATCGAAAAATATTGTAGCGGATTTTTGTCTAGATGCCAACCCTAACAGTCAATGAAAATTTCAAGCAAATCGCATAATTTTGTTCCAAGTTTCAAAAAGTAGGGCAAGGGGGAGGTCCCCCTCCCCATCCACATATGAAATCATCGGGTACCCCATATTAATTCCATAACCTCGCCACATGTTCTCTGTAAATCCCAGATAATTTAGAGAATTTTAGTTTTTTCACTGTACTTAAAAAAAGTCGAACAAAGGGGAGGCCCCCTCCGCCACCAAGTATCGAAATAAAAAGTAGCGGATCTTTGTCTAGATGCTAACCCCAATCTTCAATGAAAATTTCAAGCAAATCAGTCAACTTTGGTCGGATTTTCAAAAAGTCCGACGAAGGGGAGGTCCCCCTCCGCGAACAGGTGTCTAAAAATGAGGTACCCTATTGTCACCACATGAACGCCCCCTACGATCTCTAAAAGTTTCAAGTAAATTGGTTCAGCCGTTTCGGAGCCAACTCGGAACATACAAACAAACAAACAAACATAGATTGAATTTTATATATATAGATGTCTCATTATATCTGGGTAAATCTGCTTAGATCTAAAGTGGCCAATTTTGAAATCTAATCATATCTAATTAGATCCCCCAATTTTTACACGGGTTATATATATTTATCGATTCAGATATACCTCCATCTTGCCCGGGCTGTCCATCCGATTATTACCTCATTATCAATTCTATTATTAATAATCTTTCCAATAATATAAAATGAATTTAATTAACAGGAAACTATATATTGAACTCATATTTTATGGTCATTGAAGGTGTAATCCATCATTAAGTGGAAAGTAAAAATGCACATATGGTTTGTTGTCTCTTCAGAAACAGATTAACATTTGACATTGCATGACCCCATGGTTAAATTTTAATGAAATTATAAACACGTATACACTCTAGCGTTTCTTATGAAACAATTAATAATACGTATACGTGCCAATGTCCCTCAGAGTGAATTAATTACACTAGTTTACACTGAAAATGTACATTTGATGAGTGGTGACTTTTCTTATGTATTTTGATCTGCTGAATTCGAAAAAATGTTAAAAAATTGTTTTATGGAATAGTTTTTAAGATATCCCGTTATTTTCAATTTTTCGCTCTTTTTTCACTAAACAAATTATACATCGAGTTAGAAATTATACCGATTATATCGCTGTTGGTACTTAAATGAAAGGTAGTGAGGTATTAACGAATAATCGTGCCGGACAAGTACAAACCATTGAAAAAAACGTTCGGTTTCTCTTCATAGTCGTATAGATGATACTCCATTGAAGTAATAAGACCAACGAAAACGATCGAAAAATGACAAAGTTATATGCAATTGAGTGAACAAATCCGATGTCAAATCATGCAAACATGATCAACTCACACACACAAAAATGCATTTTTGTGTGGCCGAATGGCATTTTTGTAGTATAAAGGGTGATACGGCCAAAATTTGGTCAATATAAAATTGACGTATTTCTTTCAATTTTGCATTTAAAAAACCTGAACACCCCTCATTTTGAAGGTGTGTGTGTAGAATGTTGCTCCTATTTTGATTTTGGAATTCACTCCTCAGTTGTCAAAATGCCGTCCAAGCAAGAAGAGCAGCGTATCCAAATTTTGCTCGGGCATCGCGAAAATCCGAGCTACTCGCACGCAAAGCTGGCAACATCGCTAAAAGTTGTCAAATCAACCGTTACAAATGTAATTAAAGTGTTTGGCGAACGTTTGTCGACAGCCAGGAAGTCTGGATCGGGGGGAAATCGAAAACCGGAAGCCGCTGAGACGACAAAGAGAGTTGCCGGTAGTTTCAAGCGAAACCCTAACCTCTCTCTCCGAGATGCCGCAAATAAACTGGGTGTATCGTCTACAACCGTGCATCGAGCCAAAAAACGAGCCGGACTATCGACTTACAAGAAGGTAGTGACTCCAAATCGCGATGATAAACAAAATACGACGGCCAAAGCGCGATCCCGGAGGCTGTACACGACGATGCTGACGAAGTTTGACTGCGTGGTAATGGACGACGAAACCTACGTCAAAGCCGACTACAAGCAGCTTCCGGGACAGGAGTTTTATGCGGCAAAAGGAAGGGGAAAGGTAGCAGATATTTTCAAGCACATAAAACTGTCAAAGTTCGCAAAGAAATATCTGGTTTGGCAAGCCATCTGTACCTGCGGCTTGAAAAGCAGCTTTTTCATAGCTTCCGGGACTGCCAACCAAGAAATTTACGTGAAAGAGTGTTTGAATAAACGTCTGCTGCCTTTCCTGAAGAAACACGGTTGTTCCGTACTGTTTTGGCCGGATTTGGCATCTTGCCATTACGGTAAAAAGGCCATGGAGTGGTACGCCGCCAATAACGTGCAGGTGGTTCCCAAGGACAAGAACCCTCCCAACACGCCAGAGCTCCGCCCAATTGAGAAATACTGGGCTATTGTCAAGCGGAACCTAAAGAAGACCCAAAAAAACTGCTAAGGACGAGCAGCAGTTCAAGGCAAACTGGCTTTCTGCGGCGAAGAAGGTGGACAAGGTGGCTGTACAAAATCTGATGGTAGGTGTCAAGCGTGAGGCCCGGCAATTCGGATTTGGAAAAGCGAAGGCCTAACTGAATATTTTGTTAAATATCATGTACTTTGTTTATAAATGTAACCAAGAAAATGTTATTTAAATAAGTAGGCTTTGAGAAATTGTTTTTATGTTTTGTAAAGAAATATCTATATCATTAAATAAAATTTTCTTAAACTGTCAACAACAATAGGTTATGGGCCTATAAGCTTAAAAAAAAATAATAATAAAAGAAACAAAAGCAAGCAACCATGAGCGATACTAACAGATATTTTGGCATTGAAAAGCTCAATCAGGACAATTACTACAATTGGAAATTCAAGATGAAGATGTATCTTATAAAGGAAAGTCTGTGGGATGTTGTGGAATCGTCTCCGGCTGAACGTAATCAGGCTTGGATAAAGAAAGATAAGGAAGCCTTTGCGCTTATAAGTTTATGTGTGGAGGATTCTCAGCTGATCCATATAAGGAATCAAGAAACATCAAAGGAAGCTTGGAACAGCCTTCAAAGTCAACATGAAAGAATTACTCTTACCTCGAAGGTAACTCTAATGTGAAAAATATGCAATATGCATATGAGTGATGGTGGTGATATGCAAACGCATATTAATACAATGATGGAATTATTCGATAAGTTAGCTGCAACAGGATATACAAATTTCACGGAAGATTGGCAAGTTTCTATGCTTTTGAGTAGCTTGCCAGCTAGTTACGACAGTTTAATTACGGCCCTCGAAGTAAGACCAGATAAGGATCTCACCCTCGATATGGTAAAAGCCAAATTGATGGAAGAATACTTTAAAAGAAACGTTAGAGAATCTGTATCGGAAATACCCGTTTTAAATACATTTCAAAATCCTAAAAAAAAGGATCTACAATGTTGCTATTTTTGCAAAAGACCTGGTCACATTAAAATCAATTGCCAAAAATATCAGGACTGGTGTAAGAGGAATAAAATAGTTGCCAATATTACGGAAAGCAATGTAGATGGAAACTCAAATCAGTGTAATGAATTCGTGCTTATGACTGCTTCAGGAGGAGGGGAGGAATCCGTTTGGATAATAGACTCTGGTGCAAGCTGCCACATTGCTCAAGACTCAAAATTGTTTCATAGTATTGATACGAACATCGCATCCAGTATCATAAGTGTTGCAAATGGAAACACTTCTATGTCTAAAGGAAAGGGCGTATGTAAAATTAAGACAGCATTTACCAACTTATGTGTGATGGATGTTTATTTTGTTCCTGACTTCAATTCAAACCTGCTTTCAGTTAGGAAGATGACCGAGAAAGGTTATAAAGTAAGTTTTTATAAAAATGAGTGTTTTATAGAGAAAGATGGGACTATAGTTTGCAAGGCTTTTCTTAAAAATGGGTTGTATGTTCTTAATGTAACTAACGATAAGGCTTTGTGTATTGATATTTGTAATAAAGGTTGCATACACTATTGGCATAGAGTTCTTGGTCATTACAACAAACAAGACATTGAAAGGCTACAAACGGAAAAATTGGTGGATAATTTTACTATTGCTGGTTGTAATAAAGACAACAGGCCATGCGAAGTATGTTTACAAGGAAAATTTGCTAGAGCACCATTTCCAACGCAAAGTTTCAACAGATCCAAAAATTGCTTCGACTTAATTCATTCAGATGTTTGTGGCCCCATTTCGCCGTCAACGTACAGTGGATTCAAATATTTTGTAACTTTTATTGATGATCATACTAGATATTGCACTGTATACTTATTACGGACAAAAAATGAGGTTTGTTCAAAAGTCATTGAATTTTGGAAAGAAGTGAAGAACCAATTTGGACATTACCCCAAGATAATCAGATCAGATAGAGGTGGCGAGTACGTTAATCATGATATTAAGCAATTTTTAGCTTCTTGTGGGACAAAAATTCAATATACTGTTCCTTACAGCCCACAGCAGAATGGCGTGGCAGAGCGAAAAAATCGAACTTTGATTGAAATGGTGAAATGTATGCTGGTAGAATCATGTCTCAATAAAGCTCTCTGGGGAGAGGCCTTAGTAACAGCCAACTTTATTCAAAACAGATTGCCAACAAGAAGCTTGTCAAATAAAACTCCTTTCGAGGCGATGCATAGGATAAAACCCAATTTGGAAAACATTCACACGTTTGGGTGTGTTTGCTTTGTGCGTATACCTACAGAAAAAAGAAAAAAACTCGATGTTACCTCAAAGAAAGGAATATTTGTTGGCTATGACAAAAATTCAAAAGGATTTCGTGTTTTCGATCCGATTAATAGAAAAATAGAAATTTCTAGAGATGTTGTTTTTATAGATTGTGAATATTCTAATGACATAGTTGCAGAAAAACGAAGCAACATAATTGAATTCCCATTCAGCTTAAGAAAAGAAGACGCAGTCATGGAAAATAACTCAGGATACACTAAAGGAAGTGATTGCACTACTTCTCAGAATTCAGATAATTTAAATGAAAGTTCAATTTTGGAAAATCTGCTATCAGATACTGAACATATTTCGGACTCAAATGAATTTTATGAAGATGCTATTCAAAGTCCAATTGCAGAACGAAGAACATCAAATCGATCCAATAAAGGCATCGCACCACAGCGATATGAAGCGAATTCTATCACTCTGTTTAAAGACCCGAGTAATTTCAATGAAGCAATTTCAATTAAGGAGGAGAAGAATTTATGGATCTCTGCAATGAATGATGAATTAAAATCGATAATTGATAATAAAACATGGGAACTCGTAGATCTCCCTGAAGGTAGGAAAGCGATTGGTTGTAAATGGGTGTTCAAGAAAAAAAACTAACGAAAAGGGTCAAATTATAAGATATAAGGCGAGATTAGTGGCCCAAGGATACAATCAGAAGTTTGGTGTGGACTATGATGAAGTTTTTGCGCCAGTTGTAAGGCAAACGACAACAAGGACATTGTTTTCTATCGCAGGAAAGGAGAAAATGCACCTCTACCATTTTGATGTAAAAACAGCTTTCCTAAACGGAGATTTGAAGGAAACCATATATATGAAACAACCACCAGGGTTTCAATCAAACGAAACAGCTGATAAAGTGTGCTTATTAAAGAAAAGTTTATATGGTTTAAAGCAAGCGGCACGGTCGTGGAATCAATGTATTCATAATGCACTAATTGAATGTAATTTTAGGCAGAGTGAAATTGACCCATGTCTCTACATTTGTACTTCCAATAGCGAATTGCATTATCTTTTAGTGTATGTTGATGACATCATTCTTGCCAGTAAAAGTAATCAATTTATTGAGGAATCATTCACTGCTTTGAGTAAAAAATTTTCAATTGAAAATCTGGGTCCAGTTAAATATTATCTAGGTATGGAAGTGGAGCGTGACAGTGAAGGCAATTACATGTTGAAGCAAGAAAGTTATATAAAAAAGGTCGTTGACATGTTTGGACTAAATGATGCAAAGGCATCAGATATACCATTAAGCCCTGGATATAATAGGACACCAGAGTCTGAAAAATTATTAAGCAACAGTTTATACCAACGGGCAATATGGTGTCTACTGTACTTGTCAACACATACAAGACCAGATATAACAGCAAGTGTATCAATTTTATCCCAAAAAACTGAGAACCCCAGCGTAGAAGATTGGAATGAAATAAAACGTCTAATAAAGTATTTGAAAGGAACGTCAAATCTTGCGCTAAAGCTTAGCAACAAGAAAGCAAGTGACAAATTATATGGCTACGTTGATGCAGATTGGGGCGAAAACAAAGTAGACCGAAAATCAAACAGCGGATATATTTTTTACCTCAATGGAGGGGTAATAAGTTGGTCATGTCGAAAACAAACATGTGTATCACTTTCAACAGCAGAAGCTGAGTTTGTAGCTTTAGTAGAAGGATTTAAAGAAGCTAAGTGGATAAATGAGCTATTGACTGATATGTGTTGCAATGCTGACATACCAATAACAATATACGAAGATAATCAAAGTTGCATTAAGATGGTACAAAATGAAAAATTTAATGCAAGGTCTAAACATATTGACATTAGGTATAATTTTGTAAAAGATTATTGTGCACAAAATTTTGTAAATCTTACATATTGCCCAACTCATATTATGATAGCAGACTTATTGACAAAACCCTTGACAAAAGGTCGTTTTGAATATTTGAGAAATTTAGTTGGGCTTATAAACAAAGAGGAGGAGTGTTAAATATCATGTACTTTGTTTATAAATGTAACCAAGAAAATGTTATTTAAATAAGTAGGCTTTGAGAAATTGTTTTTATGTTTTGTAAAGAAATATCTATATCATTAAATAAAATTTTCTTAAACTGTCAACAACAATATATTTTTCCTGAATTTTATACTAATTGAACTTGAAAAAGAAATTTAATTTGATTTTTTAAATAAACGATTTCACCGATTTACACGCGTTTTCCCTTGACCAAATTTTGACCGTATCAACCTTTAGGAAGCGCCAATAAAAGGATTTGCAACAGATGGCATAGTTTAGGATATATGTATCAGTATGCATTCTTTTAATCTCCAAGGGGCGAACAAGAGAAAATATTGTCAAAATTTAATTTCTAAAGGAAATTTTCTCAAAATTGTATTTCTATAGGAAATTTTGTCAAAATTTCATTTCTATAGGAAATTTTATAAAAATTTTATTCCTATAGAAAATTTTTGAAAACTATATTTCATTTGTATAGAAAATTTTGTCAAAATTTCATTTCTACAGGAAATTTGTCAATATTTCATTTCTATAGGAAATTTTGCCAAAGTTTAATTTCAGGTAGAATAACATACCATGCGTTCAAGGCGTACAACGCGTCCGATGATTGAAGAGTTGAAATTTCTCTTTGATATCAAAAGCTTGAATAGTCTGCCGCAAACAGAAAAAAATCAACCCTTCAATCAACGCACGGATTGACGCATGGTGTGTAATTCAACCTTTCCATGGGATTTTTTTTTTAAATTTTATTTCCATAAAAAAATTTCAAATTTTTATTTCTATAGCAAATTTTGTAAAAAGTTTATTTTCATAGGATTTTTTTTTTCAAATTTTCATATCTATAGAAAATTTTCTCAAAATTTAATTTCTTTTGTTTTGCTATTGTTGGTATCTTCTTCAATCAGTACTATTGTTTTGATAGATTTTTGTGTTGGTGAAAATTTATTGGGGCAAAGTCAAGTATCAAAAAAACTTGTTCTGGAAGGTTAAAGTATAATTCACTTTGGATTGAGTGAACTACACGAATTTATTCGTTTCTTCTGTTGGTTAAGGTACTCTATATAATTCCATAGAAAATATTCTCGAGATTTCATTTCTATATGAAACTTTCTCAAACTTTAATTTCCATTGGAAATTTTCGCAAAAATCCATTTCTATAGGAAATTTTGTCGAAATTGTGTCAAAATTTCATTTGTATAGGAAAGTATTTCATTTTTATAGATTTTTTTTTAAGAATTTCATTTTAATGGGAAATTTGGTCAAAATTTTGATTCTATAGGAAATTTTGTCAAAATTTTATTTCTGTAGGAAATTTTCTCAAAAATTTATTTTTAAAGCAAATTTTGTCAAAATTTTATTTCTCAAAAATTAATTTTTAAAGCAAATTTTGTCAAAATTTTATTTCAATGGGAAATTAAAAAAAAAAATAAAAAATTTCTATTCTTTCAAAATTTCATTTGTATAGGAAAATTTTCAAGAATTTCATTTCTATGGGACATTTTGTCAAAATTTCATTTTTATAGAAAATTCTATCATAGTTTCACTTCTATAAGAAATTTTGTCAAATTTCATTGATATACCCAGCAAAAATTGGAAGTTCTTCTAAAAGAACAACTTTAAAAGCACTTCCAAAATTGCCCTCCCAAAGATGCTCTTTAGTTTAACTACAGAGGAAATTCTTTTAATGCAATGTTTTATAACTCGACTTTTTCATATTTTTAATGGGTATTTTCAACTTTTGCTTGTTTCAAATAAATTAAAACTGAATAAGAATTAATAAAATGGTACAAATTATTAAAATTTTGTCGAAAAAAAATGCAATATCCATTCTAGAAAAATTGCGAATTTTTGTAAAATTTTGAAGTCAAACGTTTCAGACAAGCGTTAGAATGCACAAAAATCATAAAAAATTAAATAAATTATTTATTTAGCAATATATCACTATTTTTTTTAATTCACCTCCAAAACACTAAATTCGGATCACACCTTAAGAAGTGATGCAAATTCAGTTCAACAGCTGTTGAAATGGTGGACATCCTTCCTATGACAAGCCCATTCATCGCTTCTGCGCCAATTTTGCACCACTTCCGGATCCAAAAAGGATATTGTCACTGCTTTTTTGGTGACGTGTTTTTTTTTGCTGGGTAGGAAGATATTTCAATTCTATAGGAAATTTTTAAAAAATTTCATTTTGATAGAAAATTTTGTCAAAATTTCATTTCTATGGGAGATTTTGTCAAAATTTTATTTCTATAGAAAATTTTCTCAAAAATTCATCTCTATATGAAATTTATTTCTAAAGAACATTTTGTCAAAATTTCATTTTTATAGGAAATTTTGTCAAAATTTCATTTCTATAGGAAATTTAGCCAAAGTTATATTTCCATTGGAAATTTTGCCAAAATTTTATTTTGATAATAAGTTTCATCAAAGCTTCACTTCTATAGGGAATTTTGTTAAAATTTTAATTCAATGGGAAATTTTGTCAAAATTTTATTTCTATAGGAAATTTTATTACATTTTCATTTCGATGGGAAATTTACAAAAAAAAAAAAATTCTATAGAAATTTTCATAGAAATTTTTTTTTCCAGATTTAATTTATATATGAAACATTTTCAAACTTTTTTTGTTCTATTGGAAACATTCTCTTAACTTCATTTCTATAGGAGATTTTGTCAAAATTTGATTTCTAAAGAAAATTTTGTCAAAATTTAATTTTTATAGGAAATTTTGTCAAAATTTCATTTCTATGGGAAATTTTTCCAAAATTATATTTCTATAGGAAATTTTTGCAAAATTATAATTCTATTGGAAATTTTGCCAAAATTTTATTTCTATAGGTGGTCAAATCTGGGGATCGGTTTATATGGGGGTTATATATAATTATGGACTGATATGGACCAATTCCTGCATGATTGTTAGAGACCATATACTAACACTAAGTACTAAATTTCAATCAGATCGGATGAGTTTTGTTTTTCCAAAAGGCACCGGAGGTCAAATCTGGAGATCGGTTTATATGGGGTATATATATGATTATCGATATTGACCAATTTTTGCATGATTGTTAGAGACCATAGACTAATACCACGTACCAAATTTCAACCGAATCGGATGAATTGTGCTCTTCCACGAGGCTCCGGAGGTCAAATCTGGGGATCGGTTTAAATGGGGGCTATATATAAATATGGACCTATGTAGACCAATTTTTGCATAGTTGTTAGAGACAATATACTTACACCGTGTACTAATTTTCAGCCGGATCAGATGAAGCGTGCTTCTCTTAGAGGCTCCGCACCATATACCAAATTTCAATCTGATCGGATGAAGTTTGCACCCCCAAGAGGCTCCGCAAGCCAAGTCTGAGCGTCGGTATATATATATATATATATATATATATATATATATATATATATATATATATATATATATATATATATATATATATATATATATATATATATATATATATATATATATATATATATATATATATATATATATATATATATATATATATATATATATATATATATATATATATATATATATATATATATATATATATATATATATATATATATATATACAAGCGGAATGACACCCATCCTATGGTGGAGGGTATAAAAACACGGATGCGACCCGTTAACCGTTTCGAAAAAAATTAAATAAATTATACGCTCTGTTGTTCCTTATATAAGGAATTAATAATGAGTATACGGCACATTGCCTTATTACAGGTTGGCTGATATTAAATGCATATTATTTTTATATAGTACCAACCTTCAAATGATTCGTGTCAAAATTTGACGTCTGTAAGTTAATTAGTTTGTGAGATAGAGCGTATTTTGTGAAGCAACTTGTGTTATTGTGAAAAAAAATGGAAAAAAAGGAATTTCGTGTTTTGATAAAATACTGTTTTCTGAAGGGAAAAAATACGGTGGAAGCAAAAACTTGGATTGATAATGAGTTTCCGGACTTTGCCCCAGGGAAATCAACAATAATTGATTGGTATGCAAAATTCAAGCGTGGTGAAATGAGCACGGAGGACGGTGAACGCAGTGGACGCCCGAAGGAGGTGGTTACCGACGAAAACATCAAAAAAATCCACGAAATGATTTTGAATGACCGTAAAATGAAGTTGATCGAGATAGCAGAGGCTTTAAAGATATCAAAGGAACGTGTTGGTCATATCATTAATCAATATTTGGATATGCGGAAGCTCTGTGCAAAATGGATGCCGCGCGAGCTCACATTTGACCAAAAACAACAACGTGTTGATGATTCTGAGCGGTGTGTGCAGCTGTTAACTCTTAATACATCCGAGTTTTTCCGTCGATATGGGACAATGGATGAAACATGGCTCCATCACTACACTCCTGAGTCCAATAGACAGTCGGCTGAGTGGACAGCGACCGGTGAACCGTCTCCGAAGCGTGGAAAGACTCAAAAGTCCGCTGGCAAAGTAATGGCCTCTGTTTTTTGGGATGCGCATCGAATAATTTTTATCGATTATCTTGAGAAGGGAAAAACAATCAACAGCGACTATTATATGGCGTTATTGGAGCGTTTGAAGGTCGAAATCGCGGCAAAGCGGCCCCATATGAAGAAGAAACAAGTATAAACGGACGTAAGTTCGGCCAGGCCGAATCTTATGTAACCTCCACCATGGATTGCGTAGAAACTTCTACGAAAGACTGTCATCCACAATCGAATTACTTGGGTTGTGGTATCTTAAATCGTTTTCTAAATTGTGAGTTAGTCCATACATTAGAAAAAAAGGATGTGTAGGTAAGTCTACAAATAATTACGAATCGATATGGACTTTTGCACGGTACGTAGGGAGCCAGAATTGAAATATGGGGGTCGCTTATATGGGGGCTATATACAATTATTGATATGGACCAATTTTTGTGTGATTGGGGATCGATTTATCTGAGGGCTATATATAACTATAGACCGATATGGACCTAGTTAGGCATGGTTGTTAACGGCCATATACTAGCGCAATGTACCAAATTTAAACTGACTTGGATGAAATTTGCTCCTCCCAGAGGCTCCAAAACCAAATCTCGGGATCGGTTTATATGGGGGCTATATAAGATTATGGACTGATATGAACCACTTTTGGCATGGTTGTTAAATATCATATACTACCACCACGTACAAAATTTCAACCAGATCGGATGAATTTTGATTCTCCAAGAGGCACCGGAGGTCAAATCTGGGGATCGGTTTATATGGGTGCTATATATAATTATGGACTGATATGAACCAATTCCTGCATGGTTGTTGGATACCATATACTAACATCACGTACCAAATTTCAACTGAATCGGATGAATTTTGCTCTTCCCAGGGGCTCCGGAGTTCAAATCTGGGGATCGGTTTATATGGGGGCTATATATAATTATGGACCGATGTGGACCAATTTTTGCATGCTTGTTAGAGACCATATACTAACACCATGTACCAAATTTCAGCCGGATCGGATGAAATTCGCTTCTCTTAGAGGCCTCGCACGCCAAATCGGGGGATCGGTTTATATGGGGGCTATATATAATTATGGACCGATGTGGACCAATTTTTGCATGGTTGTTAGAGACCATATACTAACACCATGTACTAAATTTCAGCCGGATCGCATGAAATTTGCTTCTCTTAGAGGCCTCGCAAGCCAAATTTGGGGGTCCGTTTATATGGGGGCCATACGTAAAAGTGGACCGATATGGCCCATTTACAATACCATCCGACCTACATCAATAACAACTACTTGTGCCAAGTTTCAAGTCGATAGCTTGTTTCGTTCGGAAGTTAGCGTGATTTCAACAGACGGACGGACGGACGGACATGCTCAGATCGACTCAGAATTTCACCACGACCCAGAATATATATACTTTATGGGGTCTTAGAGCAATATTTCGATGTGTTACAAACGGAATGACAAAGTTAATATACCCCCCATCCTATGGTGGAGGGTATAAAAAGTGTTGTTCCACAAAGACAACGCATCGTGCCACAAGTCATTGAGAACGATGGCAAAAATGCATGAATTGGGCTTCGAATTGCTTCCGCACCCACTGTATTCTCCAGATCTGGCCCCCAGCAACTTCTTCTTGTTCTCAGACCTCAAAAGGATGCTCGCAGGGAAAAAATTTGGCTGCAATGAAGAGGTGATCGCAGAAACTGATTCCTATTTTGAGGCAAAACCGAAGGAGTACTACAAAAATGGTATCAAAAAATTGGAAGGTCGTTATAATCATTGTATAGCTCTTGAAGGGAACTATGTTGAATAATAAAAACGAATTTTGACAAAAAATGTGTTTTTCTTTGTTAGACTGGGGACTTATCAACCAACCTGTTATGAAACATTTTCAAACTTTTTTGTTCTATTGGAAACATTCTCTAAACTTCATTTCTAAAGGGTGATACGGTCAAAATTTGGTCAATATAAACTTGACGTATTTCTTTCAATTTTGCATTTAAAAAACCTTAACACCCCTCATTTTGAAGGTGTGTGTGTGTAGAATGTTGCTCCTATTTTGATTTTGGAATTCACTCTTCAGTTGTCAAAATGCCGTCCAACCAAGAAGAGCTGCGTATCAAAATTTTGCTCGCGCATCGCGAAAATCGGAGCTACTCGCACGCAAAGCTGGAAAAATCGCTAAAAGGTGCCAAATCAACCGTTACAAATGTAATTAAAGTGTTTGGGGAACGTTTGTCGACAGCCAGGAAGTCTGGATCGGGGGGAAATCGAAAACCGGAAGCCGCTGAGACAACAAAGAGAGTTGCCGGTAGTTTCAAGCGAAACCCTAACCTCTCTCTCCGAGATGCCGTAAATAAGCTGGGTGTATCGTCTACAACCGTGCATCGAGCCAAAAAACCAGCCGGACTATCGACTTACAAGAAGGTAGTGACTCCAAATCGCGATGATAAACAAAATACGACGGCCAAAGCGCGATCCCGGAGGCTGTGCACGACGATGCTGACGAAGTTTGACTGCGTGGTAATGGACGACGAAATCTACGTAAAAGCCGACTACAAGCAGCTTCCGGGACAGGAGTTTTATACGGCAAAAGGAAGGGGAAAGGTAGCAGATATTTTCAAGCACATAAAACTGTCAAAGTTCGCAAAGAAATATCTGGTTTGGCAAGCCATCTGTACCTGTGGCTTGAAAAGCAGCATTTTCATAGCTTCCGTGACTGTCAGCCAAGAAATTTACGTGAAAGAGTGTTTGAATAAACGTATGCTGCCTTTCCTGAAGAAACACGGTTGTTCCGTACTGTTTTGGCCGGATTTGGCATCTTGCCATTACGGTAAAAAGGCCATGGAGTGGTACGCCGCCAACAACGTGCAGGTGGTTCCCAAGGACAAGAACCCTCCCAACACGACAGAGCTCCGCCCAATTGAGAAATACTGGGCTATTGTCAAGCGGAACCAAAAGAAGACCAAAAAAACTGCTAAGGACGAGCAGCAGTTCAAGGCAAACTGGCTTTCTGCGGCGAAGAAGGTGGACAAGGTGGCTGTACAAAATCTGATGGCAGGTGTCAAGCGTGAGGCCCTGCAGTTCGGATTTGGAAAAGCGAAAGCCTAACTGAATATTTTTCCTGAATTTTATACTAATTGAACATGAAAAAGAAATTTAATTTGATTTTTTTAAATAAACGATTTCACCGATTTACACGCGTTTCCCGTAACCAAATTTTGACCGTATCACCCTTTATAGGAGATTTTGTCAAAATTTGATTTCTAAAGAAAATTTTGTCAAAATTTATTTTTTATAGGAAATTTTGTCAAAATTTCATTTCTATGGGAAATTTTTCCAACATTATAATTCTATTGGAAATTTTGCCAAAATGTTATTTCTATAGGAGGTCAAATCTGGGGATCGGTTTATATGGGGGTTATATATAATTATGGACTGATATGGACCAATTCCTACATGGTTGTTAGAGACCATATACTAACACCAAGTACTAAATTTCAATCAG